>NW_015150855.1:376426-380225 GCF_000732505.1 Cyprinodon variegatus
AAAAACACGTCATTCATCCATTACTCTCTGTTTCCCATAATGCAATGGTCGTCGCCATAATGCATAATAGAGCGTCGATACACCAGATACAGCACTGGGACTTGATCAACAGCCGATACCGCACCGTGACGTCACAAACCAGTAGTTGGCAGTAGAGTTCTTTGACAAACATGGATGCCTCCAATAAAGCACATTCAGATGATAATTACTCTTAATTAAAAATGTATTGAACAGTATGTAATAATTTCATACTTAAAGTACTTTCAGAAGTTTGTATTCTGAATGTGACCAGACTTTTCCTTTAAGACAAAGCACATTTATTTCTACAGCAAATTTCATTAGTAAGAAAATTCAGAACACTGTATATGATAAAAAAGAAAAAGAGAATAATCAAATGCAATAAAAGACGGTCATCTAAATAAAGCAATGATATAAAAAATTCTAATGAAAGGAAAGTTGGACTGAAAACATAATAATGTTTAATTCTCAGAGTAAAAGGCTTCTAAACAAATCTGTTTTTAAATCTGATTTAAAGCAGCTGAGGGTTTCACCTCTTTTTTAAGGTTTTATGGATGTTTTTTTCCAGATTAGTGGAGAACTAAAATCTGCTTCCCTATGTTTGGTTCTGAAGAGTAGATCTGATCCAGTAGACCTGAGAGGTCTGGCTGTCGATCCACTGCCAACCAGTCTGTAATGTATTTTTGAGCCATTCAGTGATTTCTGGACTAAAAGAAGGATTTTAAAGTCTATTCTTTGAGATATTGGATAACCAAAGGAAAGACTTCAAAATTGGGCTGATGTTCTCCACTTTTATAATTATTCAGTTTATTTATATAGCACCGAGTCATAACACATCATCTCTTAGTTCTAGTGAGGATGCAGGCAGCAGCATTTTGGATCAACTGCAGCGGTCTGATCTGCAGACCTGTGAAGAAGCTGCAGGGATCAGTTCTACTAAAGATGAACAAAGCAGGAAGTAGTTTTTTCAACATTTGTCCTTTAATCCTGGAGACGTTCTTCAGTTGATGGAAGGCTGTTTTTGTTCCTGTCCATCACTGCACCCAGATTGCTGCTTTCTAGCTGGATTCGCTGAAGAAGGACGCTCATGTTTAAACGCTCTTCCTTTGCTCCAAAAACTATGACTTTAGTTTTATTTTTGATTATGTTGATTTCTTCTCTGCATTTATCCAGAGCTGGAATGGGTCCATAGTCACATTGTGACATGGTGAGGTACAGCCGGGTGTCGTCGGCATCGCTATGCCTTGAGATGACTTATGTTGTGAATTGGTGCTATATAAATAAACTGAATTGAATTTAATATGGTAGCTGATGTTAATTGACATATACAGTAAGTCAGCATGTAGAAACTGAAAAGGAGGGACCCTAAGATGGAGCTTACTTTTTGGTATTTTTCGGAGTGTATGACGATCTGACCTTAAATTGTATTCTTTTTGTACTTGACTAAAGGGATACACATCCGTTGAGATAGTTTAAAGTCTATTTTTTGTACAAAACTAAAGGAATAAACGCAAATCTGATGTCTTGCACATGCGTATTGACTATAGGTATGCTGGTCTGACAGAACACAGAGATTCCAATCTTTTCTTTAACTCACAAACTTTTCTATTTCTTTCTGCATTCTGCTGTGATCTAGAGTGGAAAACATCTTAGACGTCTCAGGCATAGTGCCAGAACGGACCAGAACCGCCTCCTGGTCTAAAAGGAAACTTCTAGCTGAAATAAAGTTCTGCTGGTCAGGTGAATCAGACACTGAGATTAGCGATGGCAGTTTGAGAAACACAGATTAATATAGATTAAAGCTGACGACGTAAAGCCAAAATGTGAGAGACCAAATAAAGTGCTCCAATCGGTTCTGATGGATTCTTCACCAGGATCATTAGAGCCGTTTTAAAGGTTCTTTGTTTAAATATCTCCTTCAGTCAGTAGCTGTAGGTACGTTCAGGTCCTTCTTTGTCTTTAACTTTGTTTCTTTTATTCAATCAGTAATTGATATTACTGATATTAAATAAAGTTTTATTTGTTGACTTCACTGGAAAATAAATCAGAATCTTTTAAACTATGACTGTTCAAAATATATTTTAGTCTTTTTTAGGTTTAACATGAAACCTTTCTCATCAAATGATCTGTAACAGCCTTAGTCTGCTGAGACTGGTGAGACTCATGGTTAAAGTTTTAAAGGTTTGTGAAGAGACTCCGTAGATCTGGTTTTCTTGAGAGTCCAAAGTCACCAGAACATTTTGGAGCAAAAGAACTGATCCAGTTTAGTTCAGAAGGAGATGTTAAAACCAGCCTGCATCCTCCTATGGATGTTTTCTGGGCCCTGTGCTGTCTGTGAGGTCAGGATGAACAACCAGAACCAGACCTACTGTTCTGAGCTCCATCTGCCTTCATGTCCTGGACATCAGCGCCTCCAAGTGGACAGACAAGGCAACAGCAGCTGTGGCTCCTCAATCAGGGTCAAAGGTCATCTCCAACATGCACTCAGCAGATAAAAAATGATGAATCTGCAAATAACCAGATAACTAAAAACCTTTTAGAATCTCCATCTACCAGAAATACAGACCCTGACTGAATGGAGCTACTAAACAACCTGATTTAATTGCATTAAAGGTGAATTTTGATGTTTTGAACTTTTAATAACATTTTGCCAAAATCTGCTAAGCATTGCTATATTAAAGGAACAAACAACACATGGCCACACCCATACTCACCAAAATAACTGATTAACACACCTAAATTATCTAAAATAATACCATTAAATAAGGAATCTGATGTTAAATTTTAAATAATAACAGTACATATTTAATCTGATGACAATTATTCCAAAACATTTGTTATGAAACAACCCAAATCCACCTGGTTCTAATCAGGTTGGACTGAAAGTCTGATTCAGACCCTGATTTTTATAATTGCTTCGTTTTAAACTAGAGACCTGGATTCAGAAAATCAAACAATGAAAGAAAGGTTGTCTTATAATGATAATAATAATAAAAAACATTGAAAACAAATAGCTACTCAGAACCAGGCCCCGTTTCAGAAAGTGGGCCAAACTTATTGTTATCCTGAGTCGACTTCTTCAGCCCTGTGGGGTCAGGACCTTTAGTTTCAGAACAGGTGATTACCAACCAGCTAACTCAGCTCTGGGTGGAGTCAGCCCAGAGATCAGGGGAAGCCCAATGAGAAGCCCTGATCAATGGAGGGCAGAAAACATGATCCAGCGAGGCAACAGGAGGAAAAAAGGAACCTTGAAGCGCACTTTTCACTCCTCTGGAACTAAATGTCTGTAAAAAAAACTAATTTTACTTCTTCAACATGTTCTAACACAGTAAAGCACCGTAAATAATGTCCAATCTACAATAAATAATTAAAATAACAATAGCAAAAATAAAACAGTAAAGTTGATTCTTTAAATAATAGAATAAAGCTGAATTTTCCTCCTGCTCATCAGGGTCAGAAAGCTGACAGGTCCTATAGGCCCAGTCCACTTTCTCTCCCTTGCACTCGGTTTGGACCCCAACACTCGGTTTTGCGTGTTCACATGCAAGGTTAGTGTGTCCCAATAATTTTCAGAGCGGGAAGTGCCCTTCAACCCTTAACATGATCCCTTCTGACCAACTGAGGTCAGGAGCTGACTTTGGAACGGAATGGCGTCCCAAAACTCGTCCAATGAAAGGAAAAATGCCGTCCAGCTGTTGAAAAGATCTGCACATGTGTAAGTATATTTTTTTTACAATTAACCACACATAAAAAAAAAAATTTGGTTTATCTTATTTAGATC
>NW_015150855.1:380966-381950 GCF_000732505.1 Cyprinodon variegatus
ATCTACTTGCTCTGGAGAGCAGAGTTCGCTGCTTTTAGATGTTGTCTCCAAAGTCTCCAGTAGCAGAAATGGCACTTGGAGCTTTTTTTGAAATAAAAGTCTGGGGTCTGAAAAGTTACAAAATACAGCAACAAAAGCGCTTAGTTGGCAACACTGCTCTTCGCACCGTTTGCAGCAGATGGCCTGATCCAATGTGGTGAGACACACTCAATATTATAAGCGTTCTGATGACATTTTAGCAAAAGGATTTTTATCAAAAACATAATTAATGTGCACAAATAAGAAATAGTTGTATTAACCAAGCATGTAAACAGAGTTTTATTGCCCCCCCAGGAACTTGGGGCTTGAGGCAACTGCCTAGTATTGCTTAATGATAAATAACCCCCTGGCACTGCTGCATCTCATCCTCAGGCCATGGTACAGAGAGCCCCCTGCTGGATGTACCGGGAACTGCAAGGCACTGCAGTGAAGGGATTTGGGCCTGTTTGAGACTGGTTCTGAAACTAATCATGAGAAAATAGGTCAGGGAAAAACAAGCTCTACCATAAGAGTTGATTCCTGGTAAAAAAAAGAATATTTTCATGAGGCAGAATGTGTGTGTTTAAAGGGACAATTCTTTGTTTCTTTGGAGGACCTGCTCTACCATATTTAAAAATAAATACAGAAATAAATAAATGCTCAATAAATATATAAGACTTAACTTCAGACTCTCCTCTCCTCCTGTAGATTTGATCAATGCAGTAAAATGCTAACCAACCAATGGGCAGAAGACCCTCTAATACACCCCCCTCCTCATCTGCATAATGAGGCAGAAATGCAGAAAGAAATGTAAAAATGACGGAAGGTAAATAAGGTAAATAAGGTAGATAAATAAGGTAAAAAAATAAATACCAAGGAAGAATAAAACAGAAAATGTTTAACATGCACATAAATAAATACTTAGAAAAATAAGTAATTGATAAATAAAGTTGAAGATTATAATGG
>NW_015150855.1:383487-386028 GCF_000732505.1 Cyprinodon variegatus
GGTCCGGATGCCGAGCAGCCCTCTCCGGTGTGTGTCGGTTCGCCTCCTCTCTCAGTGCTCGGGCTCAGCGGACGGATCAAGATGTCGGACCCCTGCTCCTTCTCCTCCTTCTCCTCCTGCCTCACCAAACACCTCAACCTGCTGCTGCACGTGGACTTCGACAGGCACGTGATCAGAGGGAAGGTGCAGCTGACCGTGGAGGCTCTGGAGGACCGCTTCTCTGTTCTGGTAACACTCATTGCTCCGGTACCGACCCGGTTTCAGAGCTCTGAGAGCTCCGATCAGGCAGTTTCAGAGATGCAGGTTAAATCTGAGAGAAATTGCATAAAGTCTGGTCTGCTGGCTGCTTTGAAACATGGAGGTTAGGAGGATGAAGTTGGACTTCTGTCCGGTTCTGGTTCTGCCGCTGAACCAGTCCAGGTCCAGCTCAGGTGGTAAAGTTTCTAAACCAGCAAACCTTCCTCTATAATTCGGCTCATATCAGGTCACACTTTGATCAAACATTTACACACATTAAGGAATAAAATCAGAGCAGAGTTCTACCTGGTCATCCAGGTGGATTTTGGACTTTGTTCTGCAGGCTGAGCTCAGAGATCCTCCTCCTCTGCTTCCAGATCAATCAGCATCTTTCACTTCTTAAGCTGCACATTTTAAAACGATCACTTTCTCTGCACTGCAACGTAAACGAGCAGAAAGTTTTAAATACTTTATAGGTGAATCATTCACCCTCCCTGTTCTCACTGTGAGAGCTCCCTCAGTGTGACGTCATTAGGAAAGGTGTTTTCACCTGAGCTCATCTTATCACCCCTCAGATGTTCGCTGATGGACTCGGAGTGAAATCTGAGTCTCAGTGTTTCATCTTTCCGCCTGTTCTGAGGCTCAGATCCATTTCTGCATACTTTGAAGTAATCTGAAGCTGCAGGGAGACAGTTTTTTATCTGGTTGGACTGGTTCTCACACCGTTTATCAGCGGGCGCGGCCGTTATCTTGTTAAGGCTCGTTAATTAAACCCAGTTCTGTTTTTTGTTGCAGACTTTGGACACCAGAGACCTGAGCGTCTCCTCGGTGACTGTCAACCAGCAGCCGGCCGGCTTCACTCTGGGCTCCAAGCACAGCTTCAAGGGGACCCCGCTGGAAATCACCCTGCCCTCGCACCTCTCCAGGTCACCTCATGTACAGTTTGAGACTTAGACAAACTTTATTTTCATTCCTTCAAAAGTCCTGAAATGCATTGAATTCTTCAGTTTAAAAACAAGGCCTTATTTGGTATTAAAACATCTTAAATCAAGCTTTCATAGGGCTTAAAATCATAAATAGGATTTTATTTTTATTATTCATATCAAAAATGTAAATAATTCACAATTATTTTTTGACATTTACTGAATGGCTTAGCTGTAACCATTATTAGTTCCATCCTTGGGGTCAAAAGTGTAACTTTGTGATGAAGGTTGGTGGAGACGCTCTAAGGTTGGAGGCTGATGGACCTACAGCTATTTTCCAAAAATGAGCTTAAACATATATTAACTGAATGCTTTCCTATTGGTGAGAACACAAGAGCACCGTAATACACTGATATTTATAGTTATAGAGAGATGCCTGCCTTTAGTGCATTATTTATAAAGGGCTCAAAAACATTACCATATAAAAAAATGACGAAAAACAGCCGATATCGATGCCAACGTTAATATATCCTCCTTCACAAGCAGAAAAATTTAATTTTAAAATTTGTCCCATATGCCATTGAAAGCCAAAGTCTATATATTGAACCTTATATTTCAAAAATCATTTATGCACTGATTTTTATTATTTGTGCTTTAATTCTTGCAGGTTTCTTATATTTTAATTTTTTAGTCTGTATCCAGTGAGTCTGGCTCTTTCTGAGTCTTGCTGAACTACAAAAGATAAAAAGATATGTTGAATTTTATTATAGAATAGCGTATTTGTTCTTGTAAACTTGGGGATATATTTTATTGCATGTTGCATATCCTAGTAAATCAGTTTCACCTTTAAATCAGCAGCTGTCCCTAATTGAATCTCTGCTTAAAATCAGATTTAGGAACCTGTGTACCAATATAATAATGCCTGAGAAAATCCTTTTCAGGATCTCTAGAAGCTCTGCAGCCTGATTCTCTGTTCAATAAGAAAACAACAGATTTTAATCTGTAACTCTGAGTAAGCCCAGCTTTATAACTTATATAAATCTATACTCTGTTGCTATTTTTAGCAGAAAAAGCTCCATATGTGTAACAAACAGATTTTTCGGTGGCATCTCTAAATTTTTTAACCAAACCTTCTCCTAAATTTTACTTAAAGGTACACTATGCAACCGGTGTTGATTTTCCAGTGAGGCTCCCTCCAGAGGGCGAAAGTAAAAGTGCACTGTCGTAAAAATGCACGGTTGTTTTGAGCTTAGCAGCGAATGACTAACACTGCGTTCACACTGGACGTAGCTGGCGCGACAGAAGCAGCGAGTTTACATGCAAAGTCAATGGTTGACGCGCGTCAAGGCGCAGCAAAAGGTCCCGTGGCGTGTTTTGAGCA
>NW_015150855.1:386616-415019 GCF_000732505.1 Cyprinodon variegatus
TTGCAAGTGCGGTATTTCCCCCACAGACCACCAGGGCGGCCGAGAATACCTTTGTTCAACCTGAAATGACTCATTTAGTCATCCATAACGTTATGGAACACATTAATTAACTGAAAAATGTTGCATAGTGTGCCTTTAAACATCAAAGTAGCTGCTGGTTAATATTCACTGAGTGCTGCTGTGTCTCTCCTCCTCCACTGTACTCTGTAGGCAGTGAATAGCGACACCAAATAATATTATGTCCCAAAGCGACAGATCTGATGATGTCGCACCGAGAGGTGGGACTCCAGAGGTGCAGGAGAGCGAGGAAAAAAACCAGACTGAAAACGCTCTGAACACAGACAGCTGCACACAGTTACTGTTGGCTGAAGTAAATCAGCAGAAATGATGGGTGGGAACATGTCCACACCAGTCCTTCAGAAAGTTACGCCAGTGCTTGGGGTGACGCTCCAATAACTATTCAGCAATCCAGCCAAGAGTTTTCTGCATGACTAAAAAAACAGAACCAGGTAATTTATATGAGGAATGGCATTTTTTGAGCAAGAAGTCATTTAAGCTCGGCTTGATACAAATCAGAGCTGTGGAGTCAGACATTAAGAGAGAAGAAAAATCAAGTTACAGAGAAGCAGCAGCTGTTCCTCAGTTCTCTTCCACCCTCTACAGAATCTCCAACGTGAAAAAAAGCACCAGTAGCACCAAATCTCCGGATAATGTTTGGTGGTTCGCAGACAATGAAAGCAGAGCTATTATGGGGTCAAAACAAAGTTTGTGAATTCCATTAAATATTTCTGTTATTAGTGTGTTTTTGGCTTCCTTCCTAATTTTTTTTAATTGGAAACATTTCTATTGGACCTTTAAGTTGTGGTTTATGTTAAAATAAGCATCAGGTTACATTTTTCTTGTGTTTAGTGTGAAGTTGGTCTTAAAGTTTTATTTCAAGGTACATAACAAGTTTAACTTGCCTTATGTTCCTTTTCACTGTTTACATTTCCTTTTCCTTTTAATATATTTATATATATTATTTTTTTATTTTTTCATTTTTTTTTTTTATTTATTTCAGGGTAGCTGATATGGAAGTCCCAAATCTCATTGTATCCGTTGCAGAATATAATGACAATAAAGGCTTTTTGACTTTGACTTTTGACTTTGTTGTAGGAACCCTGTATACAAAACCAAATTTCATTCAGTACAGCTCTCAAGACATTTCCATTTCTTAAAGTGCAGCAGTTTTTTCATTTATTTATCTATTTCATTTTATTCAACATTCAGCGGTCTAATGGCAGTGGGGAAGAAGCTGTTGCAGAGCAATTTCCCCCCTACTTTTGATTTAATAGTAAAACGTTTAACCTCCATGTCTGTGTTGACCAATCAGGGGCCAGCAGGTCATCGTGGAAGTGGCCTATGAGACGTCTCCATCTGCGTCGGCGCTGCAGTGGCTCACGCCTGAGCAGACTGCTGGGAAGAAACAGCCATACCTGTTCAGCCAGTGCCAGGTGAGGCACCTGTCAGACCGTACTCGGGGTTTAATCAGTGTCCAAATAAAGACACCAGCTGATGAAAGACTGAAATTTTTGTGTCTGAAATTGGTACATTTAAATCAATTTTACCGCTTGTTGTCCACTCATGTCACATCAGATGGGTGAGAAAACAAGTTTAGAAGTTAGGAATGACCTTATTATTAATGGCCGCTCACACTGAGCCTGGTTCTGCTGGAGGTTTCTTCCTGTTAAAAGGGAGTTTTTCCTCTCCACTGTCGCTACAAGCATGCTTAGTGCGAGGGATTTCTTTGGATAGAAAGCTTGGAATCAATCTGACTGGATGATCTGGTTGAATTGTATCTGTAAAGTGCCTTGAGATGACATGTTGTTCATTGGTGCTATATAAATAAACAATGAAATTGAAAGAACTAATAAAAAAATGTACTATATGACTAAATATGGATGAGTACAATGACAATTAATTTAGAAGTAGAATTGCAAATTTACCAGTAAAATTAGTGATTGGTACTTTGCAAACAAAAACAAATGTAAAAGTTGTAACTTCTCGTTTATTGATGTATAAATTGGACCTTCAGCCTATGTTGTTATTGGCTGTTAACTTGCCCCATATTCTGCTTCCTCTCTGAGATTTCTGTTGACACAGTTTGGGGATACTTTGGTTTTTCTTCTGCTTCTTTAGTGTTGATCAACAAGCTGTTGCTCAACTAACTCTGACTGTTTGGTTTGAATAAATCTGTTTGTCTTGCATGGAAAACAAAGTAAAAAGCCAATCTCAAAGGTCTGGAAGAACCAGAACTGCCAGCAAAAAGGCTCAGCTTTGCCCTGCTCTCTGTCTTCCAGGCTCATCACTGCAGGAGCATGGTACCCTGCCAGGACACCCCCTCCATCAAACACACCTACTACGCTCAGGTCTGTCCCTCCTGCACACACACCTGTACAGCTCACCCACACTAACATTCAGACCAGAATCCCCTGAGAGCTTCAGCCTCGTCTCCCTCCACGTCTCCCAGGTGTCCGTCCCAAAGGACCTGGTGGCGGTGATGAGCGCCGTGCGAGACGGACAGGAAGTGGACCCTCAGGACAGCGGTCGGATCATCTACAGGTTCAGACAGCCGGTAGGTGGCGCCTTAAACTCTCGATCGGGTGTTTCCCTCTTACAGAGAAGAAAACTTTGTTGGGTCTTGCTGGGATGTCATGTGACAGAAAACAGGAAGTTGTGCGAGCGGAGGAGGCTGCACACATGCAGATTATCAGCTGGGTTTAGGTATTTCCTTTGACTAGGCCGTTCTGTCTCATGAATCCTCATCGTCTCTCTACTCCAGCAGGATGTTTAGGGTCCTGCTGAGAGGTAAAAAAAAAAGCTTCCCCGCAGCATAAGGCTGCCACCACCGTGTTAACCAACTAGATGACGCATTAGTTTTCCTCCAGTCTGTTTCGTTTAGATCCCAGTAAAACCCAGAAGTTAGAAAGTGACAGATTGTAAAGCTTTAGGGGTGTTAATACTTTTTCGAAAGCAGCCATTCTTTCTGTGACCTCTGACCTCAGGTTGCCATGCCGTCCTACCTGATAGCCATTGTGGTGGGAGCACTGGAGAGCAGGTAGCATCTTCCCCCTCAGTGTGATGATCTGATCGCTGCGCCTGAGCAGGTGACGGAATCTCTGCTCTCTGATTGGTCCACAGGGAAATCGGCCCCAGGTCCAGAGTCTGGTCTGAGAAGGAGTTTGTGGATAAAGCAGCGTTTGAGTTTGCTGAGGTGGGTGACCGTAGCAACAAGCTCTTGGACCCACTCATGGTGTCGGTTTGAACCTAACCTTCTGTTTGTGTCCACCTGTCCATCAGACGGAGACCATGCTGAAGACGGCGGAGGACCTGGCTGGACCGTACGTGTGGGGCCAGTACGACATCCTGGTTCTGCCTCCATCCTTCCCCTACGGCGGCATGGAGAACCCCTGCCTCACCTTCGCCACGCCCACTCTGCTGGTAAACCTGAACTCGCCGGGGTCGCCTGTCGCAGCGTTAATGGCCGTCCTGTTGACCCGCTGTTTCCTGTCTCTCCTCAGGCTGGAGATAGATCCCTGTCTGGAGTGAGTAACGCACCAGAGACACATGACCCCGCACCAGTTTAACCAATCAGGTCATGGGCCTGATGATGGTTGAATTAAAGCGATAAGCTGGCTTTTAGCAGATGCTGGAGCCTCAGCAGGAACCGGATGAGGCCTGAATAGGATCATATGGAGCCAAATTGGTGCCATAAAAGTTGTTCAAAAAATTTTTGATTTCATTAAAAGACAATTATTTTAAATTTAAAAAAAATTTGAAACAAAAAAAAAGTTGATCTTAAAATAAATAAAAATACTTTAAGATTTAAACTTATATTTATAAACTTATAGTTTCAGCTTTTATCAAACTAGAATCTGAAAAATATGAAAATTGGTTTTAAAAATGTTTGAAATATTTTTTCGATTTCAGTTCTTTCTTTCTTTTCCAGTTTGGATTTTTTTTTCCTTTTCAGTTTAAAAAAAAAAAAAAAATGTTTATCTGTTTCATTTTTTTTATGTTTAAAAATTTTTCAATCTCACTTTTTCATTCAGTTACAATCTTTCAGTTTTAAAAATATTTCATTTTTTTTCCTTTTGAAAAAAATATTTTTCAGTTTTGAATCTTTTCATATTTCAAAAATATATATATATTTTTTGGTTTTTAATCTTTGTTCACTTTCAGTTTTTTGTTTAAATTTTATATATATATATATATATATATATATATATATATATATATATATATATATTTTTTTTTTTTTTTTTTTTTTTTTTTTTTTTTTATTTTAAAAATCAATTAAATCTTCTGGCCCTGATTGAGCTCCATAGCAGGTGTCTCTGTGTTCCTCAGGTGATCGCTCATGAGATCTCCCACAGCTGGACCGGGAACCTGGTGACCAACAGGACCTGGGAACATTTCTGGTAACAGAGCGGAAACGAGTTCTGATCCAATCAGTGTGAGTTGATGCTCAGGCGGTTTCTGCTCCATCAGGCTGAACGAGGGTCACACGGTCTACCTGGAGAGGATGATTGGCAGGTGTATGGAGGGGGAGATGTTCAGGCAGTTTAAAGCCCGGGGGGGCTGGAAGGACCTGCAGGACTCGGTGAGAACCTGAACCCGTTCAGAACATCCAGACAGAACTATGCGGGTGTTTCCTCTAACCCCTCACCTTTGTCTTTCAGGTAAACACCTTCGGAGCAGACAACCCTCTGACCAACCTGGTCCCCAGCCTTCAGGAGGTGGATCCTGATGATGCCTTCTCCTCGGTGCCCTATGAGAAGGGCTTCGCTCTGCTCTACCACCTGGAGGAGCTGCTGGGAGGGCCAGGTAACACCCAGCCACACGCAGACCCTCCTGGTTCTGGTCGTATTCTGACGCCCTTGTTGGTTTGTCCTCCTCAGAGGTGTTCATGGGGTTCATAAAGTCGTACATCCAGCGTTTCGCCTACAGCAGCGTTTCCACGGACGACTGGAAGAACTACCTCTTCTTCTACTTTAAAGACAAGGTGAGACGACCTGGGGGACGCGGCTGGAGTTTCCAGGTTACTGGCTGCTTCTGTTAGGAGTTTCTAACCTTCTGTCCTTCAGGTGGACGTCCTGAACAAGGTGGACTGGAACGCCTGGATGTTCACCCCTGGGATGCCCCCGGTCCAGCCGCAGTAAGTGGGTTCTGGTGGAGGCCCGACCCGTCTCAGAGTCCCGTTCTGGTCCTGATGGGTGGGTTCTGTTGTGTTCCAGGTATGACTCCACTCTGGCTGACGCCTGCATCGCTCTGAGTCAGCGCTGGATCAAGGTCAGATGCTCCTCATCTCCATCCGGCGCCGTAAGGATGTTTGGGACCCAGATTTAACCCTTTGTCGCCCTCAGGCCACAGAACAGGACCTGTGCGGCTTCAGCGAGTCGGAGGTGAAGAACCTGTCGTCCCACCAGGTGATCGAGTTCCTGTCGCTGCTGCTGCAGGAGGTAAAGCACAACGTTTCCTCAGACCCCTCCCCCTTCTGATCAGGCCCCTCCCCCTCTCTGACCCCTGCTCTCCTCCTCAGGAGCCGCTTCCTCTGACTCATGTGAAGAAGATGCAGGACGTTTATAACCTCAACGCTTCGACCAACTCAGAGATCCGCTTCAGGTGAGACGCTGTAATTTAAGCTCCTCCTCCTCCCAGGTGGAGCTTCCTCCTGATTGGCTGCCGTGTCTCCAGGTGGCTGAGACTGTGCGTTCGCTCAAAGTGGGAGGAGGCGGTTCCCCTGGCGCTGAAGATGGCGACGCAGCAGGGCAGGATGAAGTTCACCCGGCCACTCTTCAGGTCAGAACCAGTCCTGCAGCTTTTCCAGTCTCCCCTGCTCCAACGGGCCTGATTTAACCGGGTCACTGGGAGAACCTGGACCGAACCCCGATGAGGCTGGTTCAGACATGTTGGATCAGGGATGCTTCTAGGAGCTGCGGAACCCCAGAGAGACTCTGGGTCGGTACCTGTTACACACCTGTAATCCGTCTCTGTTTCTGTTCGACCCAAAGGGAAGTTTTTACCTTCGAGAAGTACCGGGAAGAAGCCGTCCGAGTGTTCGTCGCTCACCGAGCCGCCATGCATCCCGTCACCTCTGGACTGGTCGGAAAGGACCTGAAGGTGGACGCCAGCGGTCACTGAGAGCAGGAACCCGGTCTGAACCGGCAGAACCGGGTCCGTTTCTGTCAGGTCAAAATGTTTGTATTAAAAGCCAAACTGTGAGCTGAAACCTGAGTCGTGTCGTTTGTTCTAAACTCAGGTTTACAGGGAGAGAAGCACCAGTAGCATTAGCATGAGCATGCTGATCAGATGTGTTAGAGTGGCCTAGTCAAAGTACAGATCTCTATCCAACTGGGAAACTGGCTAATCCTGCTAAAACTTCTCCATCCTGTCTGACTCAGCTGGAGCAGTTTTATAAGGAACAGAGGAAACTGGAAATGGATCGTTGATCCCATTAAACCCAGATCCTAACTGGAGGAAGACCAGTAGAACACCTGAGTCAGTCAGCTCTAACCCTCCTTAGGTTTCTCTTTACCCAGAAACCAGAATATCTCCTCTCTGGCTCTTCTCTCTCTGGCCTCAGCTGTTTCAACATCAGTTTTCTGTTAACCTGAAGCAACAGGAACGATTACAGGAAATGTTCTGAAGAAAGAGGGAAACTGCAACATCCAGAACTTTCCCAGAAGGTTCCAAAGAGGCGTATTCTCCGACCTCGGCAGTGATTTCATATTTCCGAGTTTGTTTCTTCATTAAGAGGTAATTAGGAAATGTGTGATGAATTTAGAGAGAGAAAAACCAACATGTTTTAAAATGAGTTTACATTTTCAGCCTGGAAAAGCCTCTAAATCAAGGGCCAAATGTTAAAAAAAGGATGAAGGCTTTTCTTTAAGGGAGTGTTCAACCTTTTTTGACTTGTGTTCCCCTTTAGGCATTTTGTCTGAAGATGAATATCAGACAAAAGTATTGATAATTGTCCAAAAGTGGCACACACAATAACAGAACAACAAAAAAAAGTTTTAATTTGAACATTTAATTCTTGGGCATTTTATGCTTTCCATCTCAAATAAACAATATGTTGCCCAGAAGGAATCTAAATAAATACAAAACAAAATCCTATTATAAACCTGTATTAATAAGGCTGGAGCTCCTCTGAGTAACTCCCTTATAAATACATTTAAACTTGATGAATTAGGTGAAAAATACAGAACAAAAATTATTCACTCTGACTTAGTTTTACTTTGTTTTCTTTGATCTGCTTTGATGGTCTCAGATAGCTCAGTTTGAAAAACAGCTGTTCTCTACATCCAGTCTGTTCCTCTGTTTGGTTTGGATGTGTTTCAAAGCTGAAGCTGAACTCAAACATATAAGAAAAACTTTTTGGTTGATAAAAGCTTGTTTAATTTTTCAATTCTTTCTGGGATCTATGCAAAATAGATCCCAGCTCTATTTTATTTTACTGAATAAGAACTAAAATATTTCCATGTACCCCTTGCAATGCACTCTCGGGCCACTAGGGGTACGGGTACCCCTGGTTGGGAATCACTGCTTTAAGGGATGAACTGAAATTAATTGGCTTTAAGGGGGAAAAAAAATAATCTATTCAAAGCAAAATGACTTCCAACTTTGTCATCTTGCGTCTTTCATTTCCTGAAAGTGAAGCATGGCGGTGGCAGCATCATGCTATGTGGATGTTCCTTCCAGTAGGACATTTGAATTCACATGAGGTAACTGGTACCGAAACAAAACTTCAGAACTTCATGTACAGAACCTGCTTACCAAAGAGGATCCGTTCAACATAAAGAAACAGGAAATGGATGAAAACATTCTCTGCTTAGTTCAACTCATAGAGCACGAAAAAGAACAAAGATTTAATGAAGCTTTGGCTGAAAATCTCTTTTTATTAAACATTAGAAGTTAAAACCATCAGCTGGTTGTTTGGAGTCTGATCAAGCCGGTTACAGAGGAAATAAGGCAGGCGGCTGAAGCTAAAGCTCACATCACATCCTCATCTGTGGAGGCCTGAAACCAGCGCCCCCTGCTTTTGGTTTAACCTGAACACACCCCAGCTGATTTATTAACATGGTTCCACTTTTCATTTAAGGTGGAATCTGAAAACTTCCTGTTTTTAACCAAAGGAAAAGCAAAGAAACATTCATTAACAACGACTGAACTGTTGAGAAGCAGCTGGGTTCTGCCATTTAAACCCAGAAGAACCAGAATGAAGATGTTCAGCTGAAATAATCTGGGATTAATCGGTTTTTAATTATTCTTGGGTTTGACTTTATTCTATTTTAGTACATTTTATTTAAACCTTTTAGTTTTTACAATTATTTTTACTTTATCTATTTTCAGTCACATAAAGTTTTTAGAATAGAATATTTTAATGCATAACTATATAAAATTACAAATTAGCCCGTTAATGTGATTTGTTTTGCATTTTAATCCCATTAAAATGATTTTTTTTATATTTTTACCAAGTTTTCTAAATTGTTTTAATACATTTCTAATTAAAATAATTTAGAGAACTTGGTAAATAAGTTCCTCCCTGATCCATTTTTTATCCCGTCCTCGAACCGCCACCTTAACATGATGGGGGGGGTTACAGTCAGCCGGTACCCCGGAGCCGGGACCCCTCCCTGGGGCCCCTGGTGGTCTGGTTCTTTGTCGTGGGAACCGGCCGGGCCTAGCCTGAGGAGGCCATCCCCCAGTGGACCCCCCACCCGCAGGGGGAGCCATGAGGGACCGGTGCTCAGAAGGATTAGGGGCCAGTCAGAAATGGAGGCCTCAGAGACCAAATCGTGGGCGCTTAGACCGGCTCTGGGGACGTGGAATGTCACCCTGCTGGGGGGAGGAGCCAGTGATCATAGGAGGCGGAGCAATACCAGCTAGAAGGTCAGGATCTTTATTCTTTTTACATATTTATCCTTCATCTGAAGATAAATTACTGTCATTGATTCATTAAATCATCAGACTTAGCCTTTTATCTTAATGTTATAATCAATATTTAAATAATTACATTTTTCTAATAATTCATAATTATTCCACTTTAGTGATTTTCTTCTATCAGTTGATGAAGGTTTGAAAAAGATGGAGTTTTTTTTATTCTTTCTTTGGTGAAAAGTTTTGGGAAACGGTCAGAAACATTTTGGATCAGCTTCAGGACCCAAAGTGTAAATTTTAAGACTCAAAAGAAAAGGTAAGAGTTCTTGAACGTCTCTAATATCTGGATCAGCTGGATGCTCTGCTTTAATCTGGACCACCTGTGTGATAAATGTTACTGTCAGTGAGGTTCTGTTAGGGTCCTGGTTCTGTTAGAAGTGTAAATGTTCAGCGCCACAGTGAACATTACAGGTACTGGACCAGAAGCACCTGCTTTGAGTCCTTCACCCAAACATGAAATATTCAGCAAACAGCAGCAGAGACAAAAACGTTCGCACTTTTAGCCACAACCAGCAGCCTCATCAAGTCCAGTTCAGGTCCGACTGGATTCAGTTTCTGCTTCTGCGTGATCATCTGAATTCCAGCCGGATCCAGTTTCCTCAGGTCCAGCTGAGTCCCAGTCCTCCTGCTACCAGAACCTGCTCCAGGTCCTGGTCCTCCTGCCTCTCCAGCAGCCGCTGCTCCTCCAGCAGAGACACCAGAGCGTCTCTCTGTTCCACCACCTCCAGCATCTCCTCCAAGATCAGCCGCTCCTCAGCCAGCTGCTCCTCATCCTTCAGGTGATCTGAAACAGTCGGCACAGACCGTAAGCTGGAGCTCGCCCTCCTTGGATCAGCGCTCTGGTTCTGTTCGGGCCTCCTCACCATCCACAGCCATCCTCTCCCTGAGCTCCTGCTGCAGGCGGCTCTGTCTGTCCTCCAGCTGCAGCTCCCGAGCGCTAAAACCAGAACAACATTCAGGTCCAGCAGGTTCTGCTGCGGGAGCGTCTTCAAACAGTCCGAGATACTCACAATATCATGAGTTCAGATTCGTATCGGACCAGGGAGTTCTTCTGCTGGACCAGCTGGAACCACTGCTGCATCAGAGCCAGATTATCCAGTTTACCCAGTCCTGCAGGCACAGAGCACATTTAAACACCTGCTCCTATCGGGATGTTTATTTCATCCTCGTGGGAAAACAGTTCCACTCTGAAAGAAATCTGACCTCCCAGGTGAAGCTCCATGTCTGGGCCACAGCTGGAATCCTCCCAGTAGTCTGTCAGGAGCAGGAAAGAGTTGAATTTAGGACGATTCAGGTAGGAAACAGGTTAAAAAGCAATACAGTGTTTAATCCACGGCTTCTCTGGGCTTGATGCTTCAATATCAGGCAGATAAATCAAAGATTAAAAAACAACCAATCAGATAAATTCCTTCAGTTTATTTATGTAGCACCAATACATATAATGTCAACTGAAGGCTCTTTATAGACATAATTCAACCAGATCATCCAGTCAGATAGTTTAAAAGTGTTTTTATCTATAGGCCTCATTGACTCGAAGGCAATCATTGTAGCGACAGTGGAGAGGAAAACTCTCTTTAACAGGAAGAAACCTCCAGCAGAACCAGGCTCAGTGTGAGCGGCCATCTGCTGAGGCCGACTGGGGTTCAAGAAGACAGAAGCAGAGATACGAAATGTTCAGTCTATGATTGCGCTACTGTCATGGGAAAAAAGTATTCAACTATTCATTCTAGTTAAATCAAAGGAGCTCGGAGGATTTCACTCAGTCTGAATTTTATTTCATCTTTAAAAAGAGAGAACAAAACATCATACAGCATCATATTGCATGGTAATCAGCCCTGTTCTGATCTGGCCAGAGTTTGTCTTCCTTGCCTACAATGACTGAAATGCTGAAGGTTGTGTCAGAGTCAAAACACCTCTCTACCCAAAGCAAAAATTAAACAGATTTTTTCCCACCACAGATATGTTCAGGTGTGTTTCAAGGGAAACGGGTTGGTCAGAAAGAAAGCATGTAAAGCCAATGTCACACCTTGACGATTTAGCCTGCGTATGCCTGACGTACGGTAAATCTGCCAAAATGCTGGCATACATTGGATAAGTCATGGGTATGGTTTGTATAAGTTATGAGCATGCTGAAGTACGCTGAAACACGCTGGCACACATCGACATACGGCGAGTCGTCAAGAACTTTTTTAGCATGCTAAAAATTGCCCAACATATGCCAGCGTATGCCATACATAGACCATAAGTTAGAGCTAAGTTATCTGATCGTTGACATACGTTAAGTGTAAGTTACTCTTAAGTCGTGGCATCCAGCTTATCCAAATCTTAGAATAACTTCTCCTCCTGACTTCATCCCCATCATAGGGGGAGTGAGAAGGTGATTGTGAAGGATCCTCTATGCGTTCACGACCACAATCAACAAACTTCCTAACTGACATGATGCTGAATCTGCTGCGACTGCAGACCTCCTTTCTCTCTTTTTTTTTTTAGTTTCTTCTTTTTTGGCGGCGGCCAGTATCATCGCTGCTACCCTCTGGAGCAGCTCTGCCGTGCGTTATGCATAAGTTAGGCTGTCGTTGGACCTAAGTTCTGGACTCGTTATGAATACGCTATGTATACGCCCAAAATTGAAAAAAATACGTATAAAGTTTGGCGTATGCCAGCGTTTTAGGAGATTCTGGGACGTCAGGCATACGTTGGCTAAATCGGCAAGGTCTAACTGGGCCCTAACCAGAGAAGCTGATGGAAGGTTTCAGTAAAAGAAGATGAGATCACATCAGTAGAGTCGGGTTAAAACAGCAAATGTCAGGTGAAATCCAGATGAGTTTATAGGTTCTGGTAGAAGAATTAGGGTCCAGATGAGTTCATAAGGTTAAAACATAAAAGGTCGAGGTGGTTCAGGTAGTAACAGGAGGTTCTGATTGGGTTTTAATCATCTCGGCTCACCTGCTTCTCCTCTCAGAGCTTTCTCCACCATCACTCCTCTCTCCTCCAGCTCCCTCTGCTTCACCTCCACCTGCTGCAGCTGCCTCTGGATCATCTGAAACAGACAGACTGAAGGTTCTGGTTCTGGTCAGGTCTGGACCACCGCTGTCCTCAGGGACACTCACCTGAGCCTTGTGCAGCCTCTTCAGCTGCTCCTTCTTGGCCTGCCTCCTGGCGGCTCTCTGAACCCGTCGAGTGATTTTAGTGTCCAGGTCTTCATCTTTGTCCTCTTGGTCCTTCTGGAACATGGACTCCTTCGTGCTCAAACTGGACGGTTCCTTGGGTCGGGTGAGGACTCCCACCACCTCTGTGGGGCACGAGGACTGTCCGTCAGAGTCCTGGACTCGCTCCCTCTGGGGTTTCCTCTAAACCAGATTAAGGACAGCAGTTTAGACAGAACATGGATTCCTGGATCAGAAATCTTTGCTGGGAAACAAGACATCTGCACCTTGACTCCATATGATCGTCTAAACGCCAGAGCCCGAGGAACGTAGACCTGCTGAGAGACAGGAAGTGGACATAAGGGTGACAGGAAACCATCAACGTGATGGAAAAGATGCTGCTAGCAAACTAAATGTTTGGTTTTATGTCGATCCCGAGTCCATGACTGTGTCCGAATGTCCGCCCTAACCACTAGGCATTATGTAGTGGTTACACCATTTCAGATGAGTGTCCGAACGTCTAGAGAAGAGGTCACGGATTAGGGGACCAGGGTCCGGATCTACTTCAAAAAACACTTTAGATTTGAAATTGTAAAAAAAATTTTCATTTCAATTCAATTCAGTTTTTTTCTATAGCGCCAGTTCACAACACATGTCATCTCAAGGCACTTGACAGTTTTTTTATATTTTTATTTAAAAAGTCAGTGTATAACATGGATGCATAAACACCTCATTTTATTTCAGTGTCTCTTAAAAGAAACAATTAGTAAAAAAACAACAAGTAAAAAAATGTCTCCGGACCTTTACTAGTTGATGATTTTCTTTAATCGGACCCCTCCGATTTTTTATTGGTTACCCCTGGTCTAGTGGCCGGATCTAGCATCTTGAAACGTACTGATCATAAATGGTCACTGGAAGGGCAGATATATCCCATGATGCTTTGAAAGGAGAACTTTTCTCGCAAAGCATCATGGGATTTTCTGTCACAGCGGCCCACTGTTGCTACCTGACAGCGGTGAAAAATAACAAAGATGGGGCAGGCACCATCCGGGGAGGCGGAGTTACATGACCAATGGGGGGGTGAAAAGTAGTGATCATATGTCTAAACGGTCAGTTAACTGAGTTCACTATAAATCCACTATATAGTCCTGCTTTATAAAGTGATGGAGGGACTCGGGGTTAGGCTGGACGTTCGGACACACCTCTGGACAAAGTCAGCTAGCATAGACCGTACCTGCTGGTCCTCTTCCTCCTCATCTTCCTCCACGGTAACTTTATCAAGTTCAGACACGAGGCCAAACAACTCCACCTGCAGCTGTGAACATCACGAGCCCAAAGTTTAGTCAGAGGCGCATTTCAGGTGTTAGTCTGACCTGTGTTTTTATGACACGACAGTCTGAGGGAATTCAGATGGTCTGTTCCCTCTGACTGTTCACGTAACAAACTGCTAAATTTGGTGATTTCTGATTGGTTCGCTGTTCTTTGCCCTGATTGGCTGGTTGGTGTCAGGTGTTTGCTTACATTGTTCCTGGGTTTTTGCGAGCATCTCTGCAGCAGAGTTGACGACACCAGATCCGACTCCTCCCCTGCAACTTTGGGAAAGAGGAAGTAAAGTTATTATATCCTCATTGTGACATCACTCCGTTGTAATTGCGTTGTCACCTGTGACTCTCCTCTGATTGGCTGGAGGCCTCCTTGGTCTCTCTGCAGGTAAAGTCCCGCCCCTTCTTTTCTGGTCCTTCATGTTTCCAGGAAGCACCGACTTCAACAGGCCTCTGGCTCCGCCTCCACTGACCTCCACCTGCCTAGGGGGAGGAGCCTCTCTGAGCTTCTCTTTGATGTGGAGGAGGAGGGCTCCACCTGGTGGTAGGAGGCTGGAGGGAAGACTCTGAGCTTCTCTGTGCCTCTGTCTCCTCCTCATGCTATCTGACACCTCCTCTTCCTCTTGCTGGAGCAGGGGCTTCTTCTGTGGCAGTTCAGGTGTGATGTCATCAAACGAGCTCCGTCCCCTTGCTGTAGGTCGTTTCTGTGCTGTCGCCTCCATGATAACGACAGGGGAAAGAGGCGTTCTGGCGACGTCTGAATCAGGAGTGGAGTCATCTGATGTGGCGAAGGAAGCGATGCAGGGCGTCCCAGGGGGGAGTGAAGGGGAGGAGATGCAGGGCTGTGGGGTGGAGGCGGAGCCACGTTGCACAGGTGTGTCTGAGGCAAGAGACACAGACTCCTCCTCTGACCAGGAAGAAGGAGTAAAACCCATAAATGATTTGATGAAAAGAGAAACAAACTAATATTAAGCAGAAAAGAAAATGGAAGCCATTATAAATAAGAATAAAGGACAAAAATTGAGAAAATAAATCCAAATATATCCCAGTATGGAGCCTCAATTTTCACACATATATAATTTATACATGCACAGGACAAGATTCAAACACGCACAGCAGGATTAATACAAGCACAGTGCGCTTTTTTTGGGTGAAACTTGAGACTGATCTAGGTCTATATCCCAGAGTCAAATATCAGTATTTCAGGACAAAGTATTATGAAAAAAATATTAAAAACAATAAACTGCAGGATTAAAATGTATTCATTTAAAAAGCATTATTAAAATAAGAGGTCTTCAACGTTTTCCAGGCCAAGGACCCCCAAACTGATGGCGATATATATATTGTATGATGGGACAGGTGTTTAGCTGAATGTGAGCATTGATGACTGAAAGACATCTTCTGCCTCCATTTATCTGTTTACTACAGTGTGTTGAATTCATGTTAATGTGGATTTAAGGTCGTAGGCAAACGGCTGTTCCAAGTGAATGTGATTGGTCGTTTAACAAGAGGGCGGGATTGTTGTGGCTGAAGGTTCGCATGCATGTTTGGTTGTGGCCGGTTTGTCGGAAGCATCTTGCTAACCAGTTAGCAACTTAGTGCTAGTAGGTTCCCAATGGGAAATTCCATTGGGACCAAGTAGCACTAAATTGGTGACTTAGAAACGACACTGTCAAGGAACGCTATGGACAGAGGAAACATGCAAGAGGAGGAGAGTTTAGTGTCGGAGGTCGTGGATGAGTCTCCTCCGTCATCCATTTTTTATTTAGAGGAGGAAAGCGGGGATGAAGATGTTGTGGAAGAGGACCCCAGGGCGGCAGAAGCTTGGTTTGGTGTAGAAGGCTTCCAGCCGTACATGTTTGAGCCCTTGCCTCGCAACGCTGCCAGTTCTGTTAGCTCTACGCCTGCTGAAGACACAGACGTCCATCCCCGTGAACACTGGGATGCAACTCAATGGGAAAGGAAAGGATTCTTATTTCTTATTTCAACCGTTGTGTATATTAGCTGCGACATATGAATCAAGATGCTATGACTGAAAAAATTTGATTGACAGATGACCGTTGATATATGATTGGCCGAATTTAGGTGTTCAGGCTGACGTATAACTAACTGGTCTGCAGAAGATAGCGAAAACAAACACAGATTTTAAGACAGGATTTTTTTTTAAATAGAAATTTTCTAAACTTTGGGACAATATCATCTAATAAAGAGTATAAGATATACATGTTTAAGCCAGAATGATTTCACATTTAAATATAATTTCCCTACAACTTTAAAGACATTTTAATAAGTGGAAAAAATTGCAGTCTAATCAACCAAAACTTTCGTGACCCCCCATGCAGTACTTCCATGGACCCCCTATGGGTCGCGGACCCCCTGTTGAAGACCTCTGATTAAAATAATCAAAGCCTGTTAAAAAATGTGTTAAATCTGATTAATGGTTATTATTGATAAAGCAATGAGGTGCATTAGTTATAAACTGGAATGAGACATGGAGGCTTTTTAAAATGATCGTTTGGTTTGGTTGTTCTGGTTCTACCTGTTTCCTCCTCTAACAGGAGCCACAGACCCGAGCGACGCTCCGTCTCCCACGGGCTGTACTCCCCCTCTACCAGCAGGGGGCGACATAGAGCACATCACAAAAGGCTACACACACACACTTCTACGCACACCTTAAACAGGAGCTGAACTCACCGTCGCTGGACTCGTCTTCAGTGCTGCCTTCCTCTCCCTCCTCTTCCTCCACCTCCTTTGGCTCCTCACTTTTCCGGGGGAGCGGAGGATCTCTCCACGGAGCTGTCGCCTCCTGTGAGGAAACGCAGCCCGGCCCTTCTCCACCCTCCTCTTCCTCTGAACTGGAAGCAGGAAGCACAGTCCCAATTAAAGCTTTAATGAATTTAATTTAGATTTAAGTTTAACAAAAGATTTAGCATAAAATTTAACACCAGTTTTACTGTTTTCTAGGGGTGTAAATAATAATAATCGTTTTATATCGATGTATCGATCCAACAGCCGACGATCCAATGCATCGACACGCATCGATTCATGTTTGGTTTTTTTCCTCTGGTCTATTTTTATCCATTTGCTCCTGGACGTGATTCTGACTCCGTGCTGCGGTGGCGCTAAACATATTTCGCCCTCCAACCTCGCTTCCTTTAGCCACTCCCCTCTTTCCGCTTGCACACACACACTCGCTACAACACAAATATTTTTCAGTGAATGAGGTTTTCATGGGCAGTACAACTTTGCTACTTCTGTCATTTGCTGTTGTTTCTCAAATAAAATGCATAATGATATTAAAGCTTTCATTGATTTATTTCAAATATGAAACATTGTCTAGCCTGTAAGGTAAAAAGAAAAATCAATCAATTGAATCGAATCGTGGTGTATTCTTGAGTAAAATAATCAAATTGTTGGGACAGGATATTGACACTGAATCGAATCGCCATGATGGGTGTGATTTACACCCCTACTTTCTACTGTTCTTAAAAAGAGTGAAAATTCTACACAAGGATAAATAATAAAAAACTACAACATTAATAAAGTTTTTGGCTCAGAAATGCATCTAATTTTTTATGATTATTTCTCACCAAAGCATCAATTTACTAATTGAAAATTACATTTTAAAAAGGTTTATATAAAACTGTGATTTAGACAGGGAAAAAAATTGGCTTGTATTTCATAATGGTTTTATTTCCATGTAAATTCAGTGTCTGGAAAGATAAAGTCTACATGATCTCCAGAAAGGTTTGCAACAAATGAAAAAAGAGGGTTTATTTCTCTGATTGTATGACTTAAGTGTATTTTCATCTGTTTTGAGCAGAAAAAAAGACAATTTGCCAAAACATTAAGCTTTATGTTTAAAATGTCATTATCCTTTTTGAAGTGCATAAAATATAATTGTCTCTAAATACTCATTCAATTGCAGATCATCTTATTTATCTGCTCAAACTAAGGACAAAAAACACAAACTTTAAGGAATGTTTACTTATTTTTAGATTCGGTGAAGAATCATTTCGGCATCATAGCCAAAAGTAAATATATATTCATATACTTTTTTTTTTTTCACCACTTTAAGCACTTGGTGGAAGTATTTTTTTTTTTTTTTTATATTTGTTTTGATTAAAAGTAGCAGCTATGACCTTTTCATTTTTTAGTAATCCACATTAAATTTGATTTTCTTTTAAATTTTCCTGTGGTAGGCACAGACTGTGCTAACCTCCACAAAACAAATTCAGTTTAAATATATTTGATAGGACATATTATACTCTTGACAGCAAACATAAAATTGACAGTAATGAGCTTGTTTCTTACTGAACATCTGAAAAGATAATAAACACTGCAAAAATTATTAATCTACATAAGTAATTTTTTCTAAAAATAAGTGAATTTTTTCTTGAACTGAGGAGTAATATGAGACATTTTACCAATGGAACGGGATAAATTATATTTAAAATAAGAAAAAAACTATTGCATTGTCTTATTTCAAATGCATATTATCTAATTATCCTATATTAAGAGTAAAAACACTCATTCAATTGGCAAACTATCTCATTTACCAACTCAAATTGCGGGTAAATACCCTTAATTTGAGAATTTTTTACTTATTTCTAGACAATTTTTCCAGTGTATAATGTTGGAGGAAAACATGCAATCTATGAAAAAAATCTTGGGCCCCTCTCTGGACCCAGCTGTCTATGGTGAAGTGAGCCTTCTTGGACCAGCTTCAACTTATATAACTTCCTCATTTATGTACTTGATAGTAATATGTTGAATTATACAGATATAAATGTGCTCAGATGGACGCGTTGCGTACAGAAATGGAAGGATATTAAGAACCATATGAGAAAGGGAGGATGGGAGGGGAAAAGTTTGTGTTATATTTTGTTTCGTTGTTTTCTTTTAGTGTTAAAAATCAAAAATCATCTTCCTTGTATGGTGTGCCTGTAAGACTATATATATTGATAATTTTGTTTAATAAAATATAACTTTCAGTATAACTGTAAATACTTGCTATACACCATAAATATTCTGTAAAAACTTCTGTTAATAAAAAAAAAATCTTCTTGTAGTGTAATTATATGCACTATTTTAGAGAAGCAATAATTTAATAAATAAAGAACTTTATTTTGTTGTTTTTGTGGTTGAATACAATGTAAAAAGTTAGTTTGGAGTAAATTTTATGCCAAACAAATTAACAAATAAACAGCTTTCTTATTTTAAATCAGATTTTTTTAAGTTGTTCTACAACATTTTAGCAATAATAATGAAGACATTAAATACAAAAATAAGACAATATTTTACAGAAAATGGTTTGATAGAGGGATATTACTTGTAAGCCAATAACTAAATCCAAATGGTCATTTATTGTCTTAATGTGGCTTTATTTTACTTTTCCAATTTCCTGTTATCCCTAAAGAAAATGCTGTTGTCTTTGACGCGATCCCCAGTCGGTCATTAAAGCTTTTATCATCTTTATCGACACCTTAAATTCACTCACTGCCAAGTTTTGATCCAAACTCCATTTATATTGATTATGATTGTCTTTTTCTAAGTAAGAAAACAACCAACAAAAGGTTAAGAAATAATTTATTATGAGATGCTGTTTTTTCACCAGCTTGTATATTTTAGTGGTCCAGCATTTAATTGGACTTGGTTGCTCCTTAAAAAATATTTAATAAACAATAAAGTAAGATAATTTTTTGTATAAAGTTATTCATATTGTTTATCCTGTTAAAGTATTTTTGATAAAAAAGATATAAATGGGATTTGGACCTGATGTGTACTTTTTGTAAATATAATGAAGAAAAGCTTATTCATCTATTTTTGGGATTGTAATTATACCAAAATATTCTGGTAAATTTTTTTTCATCAACGAAATCTCAGTATTACTTTAACGGTTAAAGTTTTGTTTTCGGATGGAGAAATGTGAACTTGTCAAAACAGAATATTTATACGTTGTTAACTTTTTTTTATTATTTATGGTAAATATCATATTCACACCTCCAAATATTTACAACAACAAAAAATCCAGATTTTATTATCCTCTATTAATATCTACATAGAATTCAAATGATAACTGCCCTTAAAGAATTGCATCCCTCACGTACAGATTTGATTTTGACATTGTAAAATAGTTGCTCTATATTCTGTAAAACCCTTTAATGATGTAACCTAATGTAATTATTAATATTCTATGTTTCCCTGTATTTTCTTTATTTGCAATAAAAAATAAATAAAATAAAAAATAAAAAATTTTAGCCATATTTTTTAGTATATTCTCGGCCCTGTTGGCTTTCCGTACCCTCCGGCCCTCGCCTCACCTGACATGAACCCCTCCATCCACGTCCAGGTTAAACCGGTTCAGAACCTCCTCAGAAACCTCCTCAGGCTCCTCCCTGCAGTTTTCCAGCTCGATCCTCTCGGGCGTCGCCGCCATCACAGAAGCAGCTGCAGACACACCAACACGGCCACGCACACACACAGACACACACACAAACACAAACACACTAAAGCCCACATTGATTCGGTTTTTTAAAGGGGCGGCCTCGGTGTGAACACGTATGAAGACTGACGGGACAGGTGAGGCGAGCTCACCTGAAGAACGACGGCGTTCGCTCAGGGAGTCGGAGAGGGACGGAGCTGAAGACAGCGACGGCTGGAAAAGGGAAGCATTATTTTAATTCATATCAATCAGAAAAAAGATGAACGAACACTGAGGCGCATAGTGGGATCCATCTTCTGTAACCATGGCAATCATCAGGAACAATATCTGCTGATGGTCCTGCAGTCAGACTCTGGGTTTTTGCTCACCGTTGATGTTCCAAGCGACGCAGAGGGAGTCAGCCTCTTCCTTGGGGTGGGAGCCCCCAGCTGACAGTCAGGATGCTGCAGACAGTGAAAGCTCCCTGGCAGAGACAGGAGAAGGTGGACAGAGTTAGGACCCACCATCCAGCAGCGCAGGACTGAGCTTAACGGCTTTTATACAGACTTCTGCCTCTACTTCAAACCCGGGTCATGTGACCTCTGCGCCCCGTTGGCTGCTGCGGTTTTAGACGCACAATAACATCTCTGTCAGTGAAGATCTGCAGATAAAAACCTCCCAGATGTGCAGAGAGGAGGCTGCAGGCTGGTTACATGACAGCAACATGTGACCGCTAACAGATAATTTTAGTAGAAATGGGAATTAGGCAGCAGGAAGACTCAAAGCTGCCTCTCACAATGTGCAGATCGATTCCGGACAACTCTGCTCTGCAGAAGCTAGGCAGAAATCAGGTGCTGCAAAAATCTTAATGCAGGTCCAGTTGGAGCTTCTGAAGCTCAAATCGGTGTAAAACGGCAATTAAACCCAAATAGGACAGAAATTAGATTATGTTTCACTCTTATGGTAACATTGCTGCAGCTTTTAGCTTAAAATCTGAGTAAGTTTCAAACTTTAACCTTGTTGAAATGTTTGGCCTTAAAAATATTCACATCTACATTAATCTGAAGCCAACCAGGAGTGAACACCTAACGCTACGAGAATAAAGTTGTAAAATTACGAGTATATAATTGTATTTTGTGACAACTCTTACAAGAAGCACTTTTTTCCTGAAAAATAGGAATGTTGAGCATAATGTGAAGTTATACTTTGGCTCTGGTTTGACAAATAAGGAAATCTTGTAGCTAGTGTTGCACCAATACCAGTATCAGCCGGGGCCCTGATCCAGCAGTAAAATGGTGGTATCGGTATCAGCGAGTACCAACAAATAGGGCACTGATACCATTTTGAGAGCCAAAAGTTTATTCAACTATTGTCTGTCATTCCAGGTAGGCAATAAAAAGTTCTAGTGGATTCACTTTGTTTTAGTCTTTTTCCTGCTTCCCAAAGGTAGGCAGCAGCTTGACAAAGCCATGATGGCAATTATTTTACATCCAAGTAGTATGCAGGTCTCCATATAGACACATCCCTTTCAAACAGATTGTATCGGTATCGGCCAATACTGCACAGCCAGGTATCGGGCATCAGTATCGGGCCAAAAAATGGCATCGGCACAACACTAGTTTTAGCACCCCAGCATCAAATTAGGCAGGATGTCAAAGTGGCTGCTGATTTGTGGTCGGCCGTCATATGCTGGTCAGAGCTTGAAGCTTTCTTTCTGAAACGGGTTGTGTTATGATGACTTTATTCTCGTAATGTTATGACTTCATTCTCGTAATATAATGACTTTTTTCTCAAAAAACTTCCAGCCTGGCCCTAATACTCCGTCATAAAATATTAACATGTTGAAGTACTAAATAATGTGAGCGGGGGGGATCAAGAACATGGGGAGTAAAAGTGGCCTGAGAGGGATTTCTGGAGGAACCATTCATGTGATATTTATTCTATTGGATGGATGGATGGACGGACGGACGGACGGACAGACGAATGGACGGACGGACGGACGAATGGACGGACGGACGGACAGACGAATGGACGGACGGACGGATGAATGGATGGATGGACGGACGGACGAATGGACGCCCACTTTCTAAGATCAGCAGATCATCAGATCCAGGAACTGATCTCAGAATAAAGCTACATTTTTCATGTTTTTGAGTCTACATTCAAATCTTAGCTCAGAGTTCAGCATGTTTAACAGTACATGCTGGAAAATGCTTAAGTTTGCAGTTCTTATTCTTTAGTCTTATCATATCACTGCAGTTAATCCGATGTCATGTTGAACATTGGCCCTCTGTTGAACATTACGGTGCAGATAAAGCAGCTTTATGGTTCCGTTGATGTTCGGATAAAAAATGCAGACCGCAGTCATGAGTGTGTGCCTGCAGGTCCTCAAACAGCTGCTGGCTGCTGCTTTGACATTTCTTCATTTACAACAACAACAAAGAAAACATGAAGCAAAGACTCAGAACTAAAAGCACAAACTGAGGGTCTAACATGGCTGTAGGTTTTAACTTTAGCTTCAGGTCACTGCTGAGGTTCAAAGCTGCAGGTTTGAGGCCATGGAGGAAATTTCCACAGTAACTTAACATGATACAAGCCAGTAACTCTAGTCTAGGTCAGTTGGCTCGTCAACAATACACGTAAGATGGCAAACATTAGCGTTCAGATGTAAAACCCCATCATGCACCACAAAATATTTTTGCAAAATATTCGAACATAAATTCGCCAAATATAAGAGGAACATCGTAGTTTGGTTTAAAGAAAGCATTTTAGTTTTATTATAATTTAGTTTGCTGCAAGAATTTTACACTTTAAGGAAATAGAAAATGACCCCATATGCCAACCGTCACAGGGATGTGCATGACCAGGAAGGGCTATATATACTGCATGCATCATTTAGGTAGTTAACATTGGATTAATTTCTTGAGCTCCTTCAGTTATTTACTGTCACAGGTAGGTGCTTGGGACAGAGAGAAAGTTTTTGGTATGATTTAAGGCGGGCCGGCCCTCGTGCGCTGAAATTAGGACCGGCCCACCAGGCAAATGCCCGGCATCACAGTTTACCAGCCCGAGCCTGTGCTCTTCAAATAATACAATGCAATTGCTTTCTCTTATTTTAAATTGTCTTGTTCTATTTGCAAAGTGTCTCACTCACCTCCTCAATTCAAGAAAAAAGGCACTTATTTTAAGAAAAAAAAAAGACTAATTTAGATTTCAATGTTTTGCAGTGTAAATAATTTCCCAAACTTCCAGGATGTATCAAGAATTCAAGAAAAACACAGTCAGAACATACAGGGTTCTGGTAAAGTACTCTGAACATCCAGCCAATGTTTCTGTTGGTTTTTGGAAAAGTAACCTTTAAAGTGAAAAAGTACCCGGTACCACAGGTGAAGTATCCTGTAGGTTTTTGGTAAACACGCTGAATGGTACCCTGAGGGTTCTGGGTAGAGGATCCTCTAAGGGAGTGAAAGTACCACAAAAGTCAGGAGATTTATTTACTGCAGTGAATCTGGAACAGACACCTGTGGATTGTAATGCTAGGTTCAGACCGTATGCATTATTGGCAGGAAAAACGTAGGTGCTGCTTCATTTTTTATGCTTGTACCTGTTAGTTCATACGTGCAGCTGAAGCATCTTTGCTGCTCTATCTATGCGTTCGAGAAGTGGGTCTAATGCGGGCTGGGTGGAGCTACCCTATCCTTTCTTTGGCTGTAACTATGGCGGATGAAATGGAGAGAGTTGCTCGGCTTATTTTAATAAATAAAGCTAGAAAATGCCGCCGTCGGGCCACTGTATCTGGATTCAACAGATAATTCAGAGGCATTCAGTTTATGGAGAGCTTTCCACTATCCTCGCTTACCCGAGCCCAGTTTGACGACCTACTGTCCCGCATTGGAGCAGCAACGTCATGTGGCGGAGCTTCTCTCTGATTGGTTGATATGGCAAGTCAAGCAGCAAAAGTTAAACTTTTCCAACTCCAGGAAATGCTGCTTCTGAAGCACATCAGATGCTCAGACGCGCTGCGGGATCTTCTGCTGCGTCTTGATGCGCATCAACCATTGACTTTACATGTCTACTAGCTGCTTCTGCTGCCTCTGCAGCGTGCGGTCTGAACGTAGCGCTAGTTTGGGGGAGAAAGTTCTTGGAACATGTTCTGCTAGTTTACTTAGTAATGCTACAAGGTCTGGCAATTTAACTGGAATTTTGTCAAGAACTTTCTAGGTTCATGAAGTAAAGCGGCAGTTTGGACAATAAAAAAAATGTTAATCTCAATGAGTAGTTTTTCTTAAAAGACGTGAATTTATTCTTGAATTCAGGTGGCAAATGAGACACTTTCCTGATGCAACAGTTTACACTTAAAATAGGAAAAAAACAATTGCATTGTCTTATTTCAAGTGTATATTGTCTAATTATCTTAATTTAAGAGTAAAAAATTTGTTACATTATTTACCTACTTAGATGAAGGGTAAACACCTAATTTAAGACATTTTTTCTTCTTTCTAGATTGTATTTGCAATTGAAAAGCAGATCCTGGTGAGGCAGCATGTCAGGAAAGTATTGGAACAGCCTTAGCCTTTAAGGTCTGAGAAATCTACGGCCTACTGAACTGATCGATTGCTGTGAGACAGAGGAAGACTTTCAGGCTGGTTCTGGATGCTCTTCTAGTTCCTCCACTCTGACTCCTCACAGATTTGAGATCCTGATCATCTTGAGGACATCGTTACATCTGAGCTTTCTCTACGCTCAGTCTAAATAAACTCTATCATTGTTGAACTGACCGCTGTCCTGGTCGTAGGTGTAGGAAACCAGCCTGAGGGGGGCGCTGCAGGAGGCGCAACGAAAACAGCTGCGGTGGAAGAACAGCCCCTCGGCGCTCAGACGCTCCATCACATAAACCTTCTGCTTACAGAAGAAACAGACGTCACTGCCGACGGGGACCTGCCGGGATGGAGACACGCTGATTGGACATAAGTAGAACTGGAGGACGACGAAACCAAGACGAAGGAAGATTTTAAAGAAGAGGGAAAACTGAAGGAAATTAGGGCAGAAGACAAACTATTAAAGAACAACTCAAAGAGATTCAAGAAACAAAACCTTTAAAGAACATTTTGTCTCAATCCATTCATAAACTTCAATTTATGTCACAATTTCTGACACTTTTCTCCAAAAAGGTCACATTTGTTTGATCTGCCTGAGCTCTGGATCCCTGCAGCTCCTCCAGAGCTACCACAGGACCACTGCAGTAGAATTTGATTGATTTACAGTGGTGCAGTGTCTGATCCCTACGTCTCTGCATCCTTTCTATGCTAATGTTGACATAAATACAGCCTTTCATCAGAGCTCAGAGTTCTTATCTTAAGTCTAATTTAGGTTTGAATAAAATAAACCTGATATTTCCTGAGTATTTCCCCTCCATCTGTTGTGAGGAAACCTTCTTACCAAGCTGCTCTGCTGCTGAATACGGCGGTTAAGCTGCTCCGCCAATGAGCTCACTCCACCGGTGTACATCCGAAGACACTTTGGACACACATACAGACAGATGGACGGGGGGACATGAGGACAATCACAACTAGAACAGCAGGATCACAAACTAAATCTTCCCTGAGCTCAGGCTGCATCTGACTCCAGACGACCAGTCCAGATTATTCTGCACATTTTGAATTTGAGTCGTCAGTTTTGCTGGAAGCAGCTGAAGATAAAATTAAACACTAATTGTTGATGTTTTTGGAACTTTCTGGGATCAGCTGCACAAAGTGCTCAGTCAGCAAACAGCCAGCAGCAGGCTGAACTCAGGCCCATCAATGGGAGCCATTCACGAGGTGCAGCTCGTTATCGATCACATGCAGCTCCGAGGCGCTACAGGGACGCTGCCGAAGACGGTTGCAGCCACAGGACACAACAGCTGTCTCCTAAAAACTCAGGACAGGGGAGGGCCCAGCGGGTCGCTCTGGGTCACGTCTACAAGCAGTACCTGCTCGTCCCTGTTGGCGGCACAGTGAGACTTGATCCTCTCTTTGAAGCGAAAACTCATCTGCTCCTGCTGAAGGGTCCGTTTCTTCTGACAGAGACAGTACACCATCAGAGGAACCCCCAATGCTCTGCTGGTCATTAATGTCATATTTCTGCCCTACTTACTACCAAAAGTGCGTAATATAATGTTATAGTAGCAGTTTTATTTAAAACACACACTTAACTTCCTCTCCATGTGCATTGTAACCATTTTATATGTACAGATTTAGTAGCATGTGCCCCACAATATGTCAGCCATGAGCTCCTTCTCTTGATTTTTATCCACCTTTAGATTCTTTCCTCACCTGTGGACCCATTTCTGTGGCCTTATGTCACTTTAAGGGAAAGAACCAACCTGAGAAAATGAACCAACTGTGATTGGCGACCTTTCAGGAGTCCCCGCCTCTCGAGGCAGTACTGTCTTAGTAATGTTAGCCAAGAAGGAGAGTCGGACGACCTGATCTACTCTATCAGAAGGAGATGTGTTGCATTGCGGGAGGCTAATGGTGGTCGTGTCAACAACGACCATTCGTTCCCTACAAGTAGAATAACTGTTTTATTTGTCTAAAATCACTACGAAAGTCATTTTTTAAGATGTCCCATTTGTCCTCCCTGCCCTCAGATCTTAATAAAAAGAATAAAAAGAAATTGAGACTTTTTTTTGTAACCTTCTTAAATGGCAGAGCTCAGTCTGTCTTAGAAGGCAGAACTTTCCTTCAAGACTGACAATGATTGTTTTCTACTTTCGGCTACTTTAGATCGCCAATGAAATGTTAAATAATAGCAAATATAGGTAATAATATGTTGAGACTTGATTCTGTCAGAGTGGGGTTGCCATATGTTGATGTCATAAGAAGAGGCAAGGCCCCAAGCAGATCTGACCACCCGAGCAGATGTAGTACCTATACCGGTTAGAGCCAAATTCTTTAGTCTAGTTCTTTATGAAAACATGGCAACTTTAACGCTTTTTAACTTGTTGAGTCTACTTTAGCCCAGTGGTCTAAATGTGAAGTTTGCCCCCAGACAAATCAGAATTCATTGGTCTTATTTAAACAAGCTGGTCTCATAAATAAACATATGTCTCTATTTCCTAATAACCAGTGCAGCTGCATCAAAATCAAACTACAAACTGAAGTAAAAGAGACATGAAACATGGTTTGCATGGGGTGAACATCTTTATCTTCATAAAGGCTGGAAGTTTTAGGGTTCTGGGTTTTTTCTCTGCTTTGTTTTTCTTGTTGTCAGGCATCCGGCCCGTCGGGGTCACAGAAAGTCGGACTTTACCTGACCCGCTTATAATTTTGATATATTTTGAATGGTTGCATTGTCACCGTTTAATTTTCAGGATTTTCTTTAGGTTTTTCCACTGAATGTTCAGGTTAGAGTGTGATGATGGTTCTGCTCGATTGAATTAATCAGAATGTTTTTGGATTTAAACTCATTTCCCCTCACACTCAGATGTGTTTAAAAACCTTTTTTTATGTTTAAAAAATCTAACAAGGTAAAGGGAGCGTGGAGGTCTCTACAGGGCTCTATTGGTTTTACCGGTCTCCATGACGACGTCTGAACTGGTGGAGTGAGCTGCTGCTGGTTTGCAGACTCTGAAGGAGAAGGGAGGCTGGAGGGCTCCCCCTGCTGGTTAGAATCAGGTTTTGTTTTTGTATGACATAGATGAGATTATCAAACATGCTATTCTTTTAGGATGTAGGATATATTGAATATCAAAAGATAACTTTGGAAATGAACAAACTAAACATTAAGCTCCAATCCGTGTTTAATGTGGAAGAACTTTCCTGTTTAGGTGATTCACATATGATTCAGACTGACTCTGCTCTCACCTGCTGACGTAGAGCTGAAGCAGAAGACGAGGAGGAAGTCATGCAAGAGCCAGAGCTCTCGTCCAGCTTTGCCTGCAGCTGATTGGCCATCAGACGAACTCTGGAGCGACTGGTACCGCCCACAAAGTTCTCCTCAAAGTCACAGTTAAAGTCAGACGACTGAAAGGCAAGAAAACAGAAAGATCTGAGAGGCAACATCTGAGGGAAAACCTGATTTTCATCTTTTTTTTACTGGTTCTACCATCCATCCATCATCCATCCATCCATCTGTCATCCACCATCCACCATCCATCCATCATCCATCCATCATCCATCAATCCATCATTCATGTATCATCCATCCATCCATCTGTCATCCACCATCCATCCATCCATCCATCCATCATCCATCTGTCATCCACTATCCATCCATCCATCTGTCATCCATCCATCCATCCATCCATCCATCATCCATCCATCCATCTGTCATCCATCCATCCATCCATCCATCCATCATCCATCATCCATCCATCCATCTGTCATCCATCCATCATCCATCCATCCATCCATCCATCCATCCATCCATCCATCCATCTGTCATCCATCCATCCATCCATCACCCATCCATCCATCCATCCATCCATCCATCCATCCATCTGTCATCCATCCATCCATCCATCACCCATCCATCCATCCATCCATCA
>NW_015150855.1:415649-429002 GCF_000732505.1 Cyprinodon variegatus
GTGTATCATGTTTAGTTGGTCAGCTCAGTTCATCATTTCTGGACCAAGTTTAGTAGAAAGATATTTGTGAAAGGGAGTTACACCAAAGGAGCTCTGACCTCCTCAATTTCTCCACTTTCCTGACTCGATTTCCTCCTTTTGCCCAGAGCATCGCCACGCTCCTACAGACACAGCAGATCAGTACCAGCTTAAATCTGAGATAAAACCCAGCCAGCTTTAGAAGGATGAACAACTAATACCTTTGGGTTTCTCTTCCTGGAAGAACTGGTTCCCAGTCTGCTGAGGAGGGAAGCTGGAGTGATGAGAGCTGCTCTCAGATCAGCATTCTGACTCAGAGAGCCTGAAACAGACACCAACACTCGCTGCTTTAATAATCAGGACACAGACAGTTGTCTCCATGTCTTATAATCTTAAGATGACATGTTGACTAGATTCGTCTGATGCCCAGGACATGTCCTGTTTAACCTAAATGATATTGTTGCAGTGTGCAGTCTCACCAGCAGGGCGCAGCGATTCTTTATACACCTGGTAGAGCTGACTCAGGTACATCACCATAGAAAGAGAGTCTGGTTCTCCAACAGACGACATTTCTTCCACCGTCATCAGAGGAGAAATCCCAAACTCTTGCTCGGCCACGTCAAACGCAAGTTGGATGTTTTCCTCCACTGATGACTCGTCCAAACGGTCGTAGTCTCTGTTGTTGGACAAAGTTTGGGGTCAGAACACAAGCGGTCTGAACACGGATGCTTTGAAACATGAATCTGAGGTAAGTTACATCAGATCTGGTCGGCACCGATGGATAAGAGCACACAGGGCAAGGCCACTCTTCCAGGAAGTAGTCAGGTCACAAACGGTGACCCCTCTGTAACCGTGAGTCTGCTGCTGACACCAAGTCAACAGGTGATTGGACTGAGAGAAGGAATCTGTGCAGGAAAAATTAGAAGACCAATCGGATTAAGGATGGGACACTTTGAGGAAGAGGATCAGAGTTCTCTTATGATTCTGACACTGCAGAGATACATCTATGACCATTTACCAATTATTGTGGTCAGTTGAGACAAACAAAGAAAGAGGTTCATATGAGGAGTTAGGTTTATACAGCTAAAGTCTTTAACTATGTTCCGAATGACACCACACCATTAAGGCATCTTCTGTACCTAAACAGGTAAACAGTCCGAGATAGTAGCACAGAAAATAGGTGCTGCTGTTCTTTTTTATGAGTTGTAAGTCCAGGGAGAGGCCCAGAACTACTAGGCTTTGGCACAGTCACGGAGCCCCTTAAAGCTATAACCATTGTAGAATGACTATACCTTGTGTGGCGATACGCCTAGAACAAATTTGCGGAGAAAAAAACAACAGTAGTAACAGTTGACCCAGTTACAGTGACAGTCAAAGGCTAGAGGCTATTTGAGGGGGATCACAGACTAACGTCTCTGCCTCTCTACACCAAGGATGGAAATTCCACTTACTGAGGGCTGGAGATCTGATTGTTCCTTATGTTCCTAACAGAGCGCTCCGCTCTCAATCTGCTGGTTTACTAGTGGTTCCTAAATTCTAAAAGTTCTAAATTCTAAAAGTAGAATGGGAGGCAGATCTTTTAGTTATCAGGCTCCTCTCCTGTGGAACCAACTACCAGTTTTAGTCCATGAGGCAGACTTGTCTACTTTTAAGGTTAGGCTCAAATCTTTCCTTTTTAATAAAGCTTATACGTAGCTAGAGTGGCTCAGGTTAACCTGAGCTATCTCTATAGTTATGCTGCTATAGGTTAAGGCTTCTGGAGGTAATCTAAACCTGATCATTCTGCTTTATTCTATCTCTATTCTCCCACTCTGCAGAATCTGCTAATTCAATCTCCAACATTATGATCTCTCTGCTTTTTCTCATAGTAGCTTCACCTCATCTGTTCCTGTTTGGCTGTGACACCATCCTGGAGAGAAATATAAGCTGTGCTGCTGCCATCAACACCTTTGTTTATAGATGTTGGAGATCAGCCTGTTTTTCAGTGTAGTCCTGTTTCTGACTGTGACTGGCTGGATGTGCTCATGGGAGCTGGCTCGGAGCTTGACTCCATGGCTGTGTGTTTCCTGGATGTACATTCAGTTCCTCCAGAGTCCTCTCAATCATCCAATTACTTGATTTAGGTGTGTTGAACCAAAAAGAAAATCTAAAAGTTGCAGGATACCAGCCCTCAGGAACTGGCATTGCCCACTCCTTGCTCTACGCCATAAGGTGTAGGTAGAGGTTTTTTTGGGACACAGGATGAACATCGTTTCTATGGAGGTTTCATCCATGAACCAAAGAATGGACATGGGCACTTAGAGCTAGCAAGTCTCCTGAAAGCCAAGTTACCTTGTCTTAAAAGTCTGGGGGAAGGCAGCCGGGTAATCTCACTTTCACTCGTGTTTAGCCCCACCTCGTTGCCTGTGTTTACCAGGTGTCTCACCTGGAAACCAGAAGATTATCAACATAAAGTTTTCAGCATCAAAATTAGATCCCAGACGGTTCTGTGTTCACCTGAGCAGGTGTGACTGTCAGTGGGCTTATGTTTATGTATCTTGTCACTGGGTCTACTGTGAACAGATTGATGCTCTTCTGCATGTTCTCTGGAGTTGTCTGAGGGAGCAGACGGTACAAACTCTCCCTAGGTGAAGAGCATATTTAAATCATTTTTTAAAAATGTAAAAAGTAGGAAGTACTTCTTGAGTTTTGGTCTTCTTACCTTTCAGCCAGGACATCAAGAGGATCTGTACCCTGTGCCCAACTTCTTATCATCCAAGCTGAATCCAGAGCTGCTAGGAACCCCCGAGCTACACCCGTCCCCATCGGCCAAAAGGGCTGCAGACAAGGAAAAAGATCGGTCCAAACCTGCCCCATCCATTGGACCTCTGCATTTCTTGATCATGGCGAGAAGACACTTGTCTCACCTCCATCAGACTGTCTCCAACCAGTGTAACCAACAACTGGTGGCCGTGGCGTTGGCGAATCATGGCGGCGTTTTCCGAAGCGTACATGCAAGTAAAGTCAAACATGGCAACGTCCGGCTGACCATAATGGTTCATGGCGAAGTCCAAAATTGGCAGTTGGTGGTTGGTGGAAAAGTCTGCGGCCTCACGGGCATATGACTGCAAAGCTTCCTGGTCCACATTCCCTCGAGAAAGAAGCTGTGCAGTGTCTGCAAAGTCCTGACAGGGGACAGATCTTTTAAGCCGGGCATGCACTCTACGGTTTTTTCAATTGGTGCACACAGCTAAAGCTCAAACTGTATGAAGAAACTGCAGAGTTTAAAGTCATAGGGAAGCGGCTGTTTGAACAGTTGCAGTTCTGAATTCTCCCGAGTGGTGTCTGAGTTTAAACGAGTGAATAAAGTGAATGTGATTAAATTATCAATGGGGCAGGATGTTGTAGCGGTAGGCTGATTGACAGATGGCCGTTGATATATGATTGGCCAAATATAGGTGTTAAGGCTGACGTATAACTAACTCCCCTGCATAAGATAATGAAAAAAAACCCACAGATTTTAAGGCAGGATTTTTTTTGTTTATATATATGTTTAAGCCAGAATGATTTGAAATTTAAATAAGACTTCACTACGACTATAAAAGTTCAAAGCTCACGATGTATCTTCTCACAATGTGTGACCCGACTCTCTGATGCGATCTACCTGCTCAAACTGTATGTCTAAAAACCACTTCGGACTCAAGTCCGCAGTGAGATGGCGCTATTCAGACTCGTCTTTCCGGAAGTCAAAAGAGTAGAAGAGGAAAAAGACCGAAGTCAAGATGCCACCTATTAAATCTGAGACTCACTAGAGTGAAACGCACTGCCTTGGCAATTTATGCAATTTTGTGTGCCCTTTACCCCTGTACACTACAAGACGCATGACACATGATCAGGCTGAAAGTCGGCCCGATTGAAAAATTCTCGTACAACAGGAGAATCGGCCCGGAAAGGGCAAAACAATCGTACAGTGTATGCCGGGATTCAGACTTTCAAACCAAACCTCTGTTGATTACTTGGTTCCAGGTGGAATTTCAGACTGTATGGGTGGGTCCATTGCCTCTACAGTAAGTCTGTGAGTTTGTGAAAAGACACCAGGTGTGTGATTTACCTCACAGATAACTTCCTGTGTATCTAAGGGAGCTATTGACTAATAGACCAGAGGTATGTGATCGTTTTAACTGCAGAGGGACTTCGGGTGTGACAGTTACCTGTAGAGTGACTCACAGTACGGGTTTACGTTGTAGAACAACTACTTATAGAAATGTTAAAAGGCAGATGACTTTGACATTCATTTAGGGATTGGTTTTCATTCCATTGTTGTTACAAGCAAATAATAATAGCAAATAATAATAAAGTTTTGTAAATAGAACTTTAAAAAAAGAAAAACATTTTATTAAAAAAGAGGTTTAAAGAGTAATTTTGCTATTCCCTCAGAAGTTATTTCAATTTTTTTGTTTCCATTATCATTTTTCCTCAAATATTTTTCACACAAAATAAATATTTTATTTTTCCAATTTTTTTTTACAGATTTTATATTTGCAATTTCTTTTTTCTTCCCAAATTTCAATTTTCAAATTGTGTTTAACAGATCAAAATTTCTTCATATAAAGCTTATTGCAAATGCTTGATCTTGACCAATAAAAATGTTGCTAACATTCATGCAAAACAATTGAAATGTGTTTTTGGTTCCTCACTCCAGAGGGAATCCCGCCCCCTATATGTGAGGAGAACGGGATCTGGAAAATTCAAATGAAAAGAATTCAATTTGTAAGGCTCAGCCTGTAAAGCAGAATAGAGAAAATAGAAATACAAAAACTTGGGAAAAATAAAATCTGAAAAATATATTTGAAAAAAACCCCCAAAACATTGAAAAAGAAAAATCTGAAAAAAAACAGACTTCTTATAAAGTGACCACAGGTGAGTGGTTTACTCGCAGGGTTTCTCCAAGTATTTCTGTTACTCTTGCTATGAGTTCAGGGGGAATTAGTACCTGTGAGGCGAGTAAAGCCTGGTTTCCAGTTAGTCGCTTTCACAAATACCTGTGATGTGTAGCATAAATCCATGTATGACCATTACCTGACAGAGTCACTTAAGGTGTTTCTCTTACCTGTAAAATGACTCCTTTGTCCAACAGACTCTGCTTCTTTGCAGTCATAACAAAGTAATGAGTGTCATCCTTGTAGTACACAATGTTTTCCAGGTCAATACCTGAAACCAGGTGCTGATGTTAGAATGAACTTCACACCAGGAGTCTCTGTAAGAGCTGCCAGGGGAAAGACAAACCAGTTTCCTGCCGCAGCTCTTGAAAGAACCTCTGGTTGAAGATGAACGCCACTCCGCTGATCTCCTCCACTTTGGCCTCTGCTGAGGTGTTTCTGTTTTTAAAGTTGGCTGTGATGGCGATGGCCAGCTTCCCCCTAAACTCTTTCCGCTTGAAACCTAATCACACAGAGAAATCCTTCTGGTCTGAAATTTCTACTAATCGAATACTGAATGTACACCTCTGGATGAGAAGGATAAGCAGGACTGTTCTCAAACCTGGCAATGTGTTTCTGCGTCCATCTGCTCCAATGATGACGTCAAACTCCAGCTGACTGACTGGGTGGGACTTTGGACTCACCTCCATCCTCCAGCCCTCCTCTAGACATGGAGACATTTGGGATTATAAATCAGTTTGGGTTAACAAGATGACTTGAGCTTCAACCCTTTAAGTTTAAACATTGCAACTATTATTTGTAGCTTCATTTTATCAAAAAATGTAGGGTGTGTCCAGTGTCCTGCCCAAAACCCTCTTTCCCTCATGCTCTTACTTTTTTTGTGCTGGTCCTCTGGTGGCTCCACCAGCTGTTTAAACTCCACACTGACATGCACTTCCGCCCCAAGAAGCAAGGCAACCTTCAGCAAAACCAACTGCAGCTGGCGGATACCTGCAAACAAGAGACAGGTGGCACTGACTCTATAATCCACCTTGTTTCATCAGCTGAATAAACTGATCAAAGACTTACTGATGTGGTCGATAGAACTGGCACAGAACTTTCCATAGAACTTTTTGGCCCCAAGGCCCCGCAGATCATAGATAGTGAACGGCCAAAGGTGGAGAACGTTGTTCCTAGAAAATGAGTCCCTTTTCTCAAGGACCACGACCCGGGCTCCCATGAAGCACAGCTCCACTGCTGTCCTCAGACCACAGGGCCCGGCCCCAATGATTACACACTGACCAATCAGAGGGGAGAGAAGCTGACAAATCAGAAACAGTTTATCTAAAGTGCAACATTACAGGAAAAAAAAAGAACCTAGCTCCATTTGAATTGGGCCAGTCAGTAAGGACACAAAGGCAAGGCAAAGGGCATTAGCAGTTGCCATGATTGGTGCTGTCCAAATAGTGCTAGCAGTAAGGAAGAAAGGATTAAGAGGAAAAAGGATGCTTCCTATCATAGTTCTTTTAGCATAGATTCCTCCAGATGTTGTATCTGCCACCTCTATACAGACAACCATAATCCTTTGGGTGACAGGAAATATAAGCAAGGCCCACCTCACCAAGTTTCACAAAGGGTGTGTTCGATTTCAGGGACCGCGTCCTTCAAGGATCCGGTCTCCTGGGACTGGGTCCTTCAAAAACTGTTATAATAAGCAGGTCCGAAGAGTTTAGCTATGGAATTTAAACTGGTCCAGTCTTCCCTGACTCTAACTGCCCCTCATTCAGTGTGGGCTCTGTCGCCCAGCAACACTGAGAGTTGACACACAAAACAGGCAAAGAATGAATACTGAACTTCTCACTATTCTTCTGTGTCGCAGTACCATTGTCGCGAATATCCCAACAATGCAGGGATATTGAAATCTGGGCTTAAATGTCAGCCAAACCCATTTTCACAGGGATAAATGAAAGCCTTTCAATAAGCAAAACATTAAGGGCCACATATCTGACTCAATAACTATTTAAAACCAAAGCGTACTTCAATAGCTTCATCCTTCAGTTCTAGAGGGGAGCCGTAGCCAATGGGAAACCTCTGGTCTAGCCTCATGACATTATCTGGAGTGTTTGGGCTCTTTCGTCTGTTTTTATCTGTACTTAAATGCACATACTTTGTCTGCACTACATATTTTGGACTTTGTAATGGAGAGCTTCAGCCATTTGTTAGATTTGTGTATCTATATTTGTAGTATTTCTCCTAGAGGCCGTAGTCCCAATTTGACATTTGACATTTAAAAACATGCATGTGTGTTTCCATAATGAGGATTGTTAGTAAGGCTAAAGGCTGTCTGGATTTAGCAGGGCAAACTGGGGTTGAGCTTAAGTGAGGTTATAGCTACAATTTGCCCGATTCAAAAGGAACAACCGTAGCTTGGAAGCAGAGCCATCTTGTTTGATAAAGACTTACTGTCATGTTGCTGCAGACCCGGCCATTTTGGTACTCCGGCTGGGCTGCCCTCCGGTCCAGTTTGGCCCACAGAGCATTGGCCTTCCAGTAGTTGAGCCGCCGTTTGATTGGTTGGTAGAGAGGCTTTTCGGTGGTAATGCGATCCAGCTGTAGGTGTTCACACAGCTGGCTAAAGCAGCGCAGTGCTGCTCTGCAGGTTGATGCAGCCACAAACTCATCAAAAAGCTCCTGGGCTCGGCATTCTGGATAAGACTCATCTTCCATGGCAAACCCCCAAAGTTGCTGGGCATCATGAAAAGGCTGTCATCTTCTGATGCGCCACTGTTCCACTTCTGACATCAGCTGGAAGGTAAGGAAATACATTCACTCTTTAAATCTCTAGACTTTTGGTAAAGGGTCTTCATAGTTTCGGTGTCAGGTCTTCACATGGACATTGTCAGGTATTTACAGGTTAATTGTCTGGTCTTCACGTGGTTATTGTTAGGTCTTCACAGGGTCATTGTCAGGTTTTCACAGGTTCGTTGTGTGGTCTTCACATGGTCATAGTCAGGTATTCAAAGGTTCATTGTCAGGTCTTCACGTGGACATTGTCAGGTACTCACAGATTCATTTTTAGGTCTTCACATGGGCATTGTCAGGTCTTCACATGGACATTGTCAGGTATTCACAGGTTCATTGTCAGGTCTTCACATTGACATTGTCAGGTATTCATAGGTTCGTTGTAAGGTCTTCACATGGACATTCTCAGGTATTTGCAGGTTTATTGTCAGGTCTTCACATGGTCATTGTCAGGTATTCACAGGTTTATTGTCAGGTTTTCACAGGTTCGTTGCCTGGTCTTCACATGGTCATTGTCAAGTTTTCACAGGTTCGTTGTCTGGTCTTCACATGGTCATTGTCAGGTATTCACAGGTTCATTTTCAGGTATTCACAGGTTCATTGTCTGGTCTTCACATGGTCATTGTCAGGTCTTCACATGAATATTGTCTGGTCTTCACATGGTCATTGTCAGGTCTTCACATGGTCATTGTCAGGTCTTCACATGGGCATTGTCAGGTATTTACAGGTTCATTGTCAGGTATTCACAGGGTCATTTTCTGGTCTCCCCAGAATTTTCTTCCTTTCAGTTCTTACGTGGTCTTCATTAGATCCGCTTAGATACTCTATCAGGTCTTCTTAGATACTCTATCAGGTCCAGGTTCTTAGATTTATTGTAATTTCTTCACAGCCCTATTTTGTCTTCACATGGTCTTTGTCAGAACTTAGAAAGGTCATGTTAGGGTCTTTTTCAGGTCTTCATGTAGTTTTAGTTTTCTTGTAGTTTTATTTCCACTGTCTTTGTCAGGTCTTCTCCACAGGGTTGTAGTCAGGCCCTCACCGGGTCTTTGTCGTCAAGGCTTCACTGACATATAAAAACAGTGGGTCCCACCTCAACACTTTATGAAACATTACAGTTCACAGATGTTAGTATGAACCTTCGGCACTGGAGTGGTGCGCTCATAAAATGTCTCCCTTTGAAATGGTGAATAGCATGTAGTAAAAAGTACAAAAGATTATCTTTAGAAACCCAGCTCTTTTAAGAAACCACAACACCGAATAAACTTTAGCTTAGTGACTTATTCTCAGTATAACTACAGATGTTTCTATGTTAGGTCTCAAACGTTTGTCAGAGAAAAACTGAGAAGAACCAGCATCATGGAACCCATCAGAAAAAAACAGAAGGGAAGCCGTGGCTCAGTTCGAAGCAGGGTCAAGTTCTGAAAATCTCCCAACTTTTCCCACAGTTGTTTAAACATGGAGAGAAGATAGACCTGTCATTTGAAACATGGTGGTGTCAGCATCACCACCACCATAGCCTGGGGTGAAGGGCCACTTAGAGATCTTTAGGTCACAGCAGTTTCAGATATTATAGTGGCCTAGTCAAAGTCCAGACCTAATTCCAGCTAATATACTTAGAAATAACTTGAAAACTAATGTTTGCAGGTGTTCTCCATCACATCTGATAAAGCTGGAGCTGGTTAGAAAAATACAATTTAGTCTCAAGCTGTTTACATTTCGTAGAGTTGAACACTGAAATACCTACAGCTAAAAGGATACTCCACAAAGATACCATGAAAAGTAGAAGAGTGTAAATACTTGTACAACACTTCATTGTTTAGATGTGTTAATTCTCAGCTTTAGTCTTACTTGAGCATTCCCAGAGGAACAAGTTCAGATTCCAGGTCTATGGAGGAACTGGTGCTGTCTAGCTGGATGTCAGGTATCTTCTGCCATGTTTTAAAGTTCCCCTTAAAAAAAGCAATTTTCTACAGATTTTGCTCGAGAATGAACTTCTTCCAACTGATCAATAACTCCAAACGTAGAGAGACAACATCCAAACATCCCCCTGAGACACTAAGACATCTCAAGAAAAGTCTAGATCGCTCCAGAAAAATAACCTGAAGATTTTCCAATGAATGGAACAGATAATGCTTTCCTCTCTACTCAGATCGTCACATGACAAACAAAGACGACCACACACAGAGCTGACCCGTCCGTACCAGCCACCAACTCACAACGACTATCTGTGTGTTGGTCATCACCAGGACAGGACCAGAGACGCATATGAACCCTGACCCTGGTGATCCAGATCTGATCCTCACAGGATCAAACCTGCAGACAGTCAATGTTAACCTTTTGAAGTCAGGTGAAGAATAATCTCTTCATGTTGTCTGCAGAATCATCTTTTGTAAACACCTTTATAACCAGTTTGAGCTCTAATACAATACTCAGACATCATCTCATCTTTGGAAACATAAATACGTTAAAGCTGTCAATTCATCCTTAACATTGAATTAACATTTGAATAAAGATGATCTGCAAATATCTGGGTGTCAACCTTTAAAAAGTGAAAATGAGTGAAATGTACTCACTTGTCAGAGTCTCTGACTGTCTGCAATGCATCTCAGACTGCTGCTGCTCACTGCCAACAGTTAATCCATCCTAATCACACACAGACACACCAGCCCTTAGAATAACATTAGTTCTCACAAGCCAGACACCATGCGGGAGATCAGCGGGTGGGGTCAGACTACGTTAGCTCCGCCCATTTGTGTCAAACTGGGACCTAATTCTGATCTGACTTAACAAGCTTAAGAAGAGCACAGCAGCAACCCCAACTTATGTTTACCTGGGATGTAGTAAGGCGAGAAATGGTGAGAACAAGTCTAACAGCGCAGTACCAGGATGGTCTCAAGCCAATAAGGATTATAGCCAATCAGGGCGAGTCTCTCAGTTAATTTTTGCTCCTGTTCAGTACAAAAAATATTCCTACACCTGGTCAATTTAGTTTTTTTGAAGGTTTTCCTCAGCCCAAATTTGTGTTATTATTATTTGATCAATTCTTATTAACATTCATTCAAAAATATGCCGTAAAACTTTTACAACGTTCTCGACAATCAGCGTAGAAACCCTATATTTTAATCGGGTTTAAGGTGCTATTCTAGCGTTTGACCACTAGATGGGAGTAAAGGTGCCTCAGCGTTACCAGCCCAGGTTTTTTTTTCTTTTTTACTTTATTGAATTAAAAAAAAAACATCAATTGTCAAGTAGGTATCTCCCCTTTTCATTGTTACAAAAAAAGAGATAATAACAGTTATATACCGGAGATCAACTTAACTTGTGCAAGGCAACAGAAATAATAAATAAATAAACAGGCAGTATTATTACAACCAATTGAAACATACAAAACCAATCTCCAAAAGTATAACTACATAAAGAATATGTAGGTTTTAAAATCCACACTTAACCAATTAAAAGAGACTCATTCTGCAACAAGACAGTTCCTTGCATCATGTTAACCTTAGCATTTTGTTGAGTCATAAAACTAGAAATTGTGACGTGTCACTACATGGTTGGTGTATGTGTCCATATTTGTCGGCTAACAGAGATAAAGATGAATAGAAGATTTTGAGTTGTTTTCAAAACTTATTAATGAAGGTTTTTTATTTTTCTATTTACATACATGTATATAATCTCTTTCCATACTCATGGCAATATTGACCATATCAGATAAATCCTTCGCAATGTCATTCTTGTATGTTAATATTTGATTTATCTCAGAAGGTGTTATATTATCTATTTTTTTACTTAACCAAATATGCAAGTTCTGCCAAAAGCAACCGGTGACACGATTAGAAGAGATGTTCAATAGTTTCAGGCTCTTCAAGGTGAAATACGGAGGCATCCACCTCAAATCCAAATCTTTTCTTAAGAGTTTCTGCTGTTGGATAATAACTATTAATAAGTGTATATTGTATTTCTTTTACCTTTGGTGGAATTGGCCATTTTAAATATTTAAAATATTTTTCAATGTTACCTGAATCAATTTTTCTGTCATTCGAATAAAATTATGGAAGGTTTTACATTTATAGGTCGTCCCTATTAAATTATTGCCACCAGCCTAATTTGTTTTTACAGAAAATTTGAAACGGCTGCATTTCGATACGAACCACATAGAGCAATCACTATGTATGATTTTAGTCTAATATGTAACTTGTCAATATTTACGAACTGTCTTCAATAAAACAAAAAAAGTTTTTAGTAAATCTCTTTTAAAGTTTAGTGAAAATCTTAGTGAATTTTTACAAGAAGCTAAACTTAGTTAAGAAAAAACAGTCTAAATAAATACATTTAGATACTACATTTAACCTAATAAATACATTTAAATTCAAAAATAACATTTAGTTTTCTGGTTGTACACTTTCCGTACCTCATGGTGGCGGTAGAGAGTCTTAACGCTGCTTGCCAAACGTCATTAGACGCGTTGCTTCAAAGGCAGCAGGTTAAAAAACAGAGAGGAAGAACATAAACCATTTGTTATTAAAACATTCAGTGGCTGAACTCTTGTCTTTAGGAAACCTGATCGAAACCGGCATTAGATAACAACAAACCGGTAAAAATAAACATTATTTGGATTGTATAAATTTTCCTGCGTCATTCCAACATTCTGAGTTCTACCGGCTTCCGTAGCGCTGTGTGTTGCAGCGTGGCTTCTTTGCCTTTTGGATCGGAACCATGAGTCGAAACTACAACGATGAGCTGCAGTTTCTGGAGAAAACGGGCCGAACCAGCTGGCGGATCAAAAAGGGTTTTGTTCCCAACATGCAGGTGAGAAAGCTCGGTTCCGACCAACTGGGAGACCTGCTGGAACCAAACTGGGCTCCAGGGTTCTGCTGGGTCCATACAAGTCTCAAGAACCAAGCCGAAATAATGAGGATTAAAACAGAAAGACAGTCTTAAAAGTTGATGTACTTGAATAAGTCTGTTTCTCCTCATTTTGATCTAATAAATGTAAAATATAACTAAAAAACAACGGGGTACGGTTCTGTTTGAGCTGACAGCTGCTTAAGCAATTAAAAGGCTAGTTTGAAGGTTTGTTTTAAAACAAAATATTTAATAACCAAACTGTTTGGATCAGGAGCTTTTATCAGCTTTCTAAAAATCACTAGTTTATCTCTACAGATCCATATTTAGAAACTCTGGATCTGATCTGAATCACTGACCAAAGTACTATAAAAAAAATGTCATTAATATAGAATAATTATTTATGCAATTCAATAACTGAAACTCAAAATATTAAAGATCAATTTGGAAAACACTCATATAATCAAAGTGTTCACTTCAGTTAATGAAGAGGACTATGGCTCAAAGCTATTGACAACATAGTCAACATAGTGGAAGGAAAAAGTGTGATGGATGACCATGCTCAAGCAAGAGATATAAGGGCTGCTAAGAGCTGCTTTAAAGTCGTAGGGAAATCATATTTGAATTTCAAATCATTCTGGCTTAAACATGTATGTAAATGTACTCTTTGTCAGACCATATTGTCCCAAAAGTGAGAAAATTTCTATAAAAAAAAAATCCCGTCTTAAAATCTGTGTTTTTCTTCCCGTTATCTTCTGCAGGCCAGTTAGTTATACGTCAGCTTGAACAC
>NW_015150855.1:433414-445769 GCF_000732505.1 Cyprinodon variegatus
TCCAGATGCATTTGAGATATCAAAAAAGTACTCCAGAGTGTTGTTCAGCATGGGGGTGAGTAGAAAATGAAGGCTAATCATGCTTTGGGTGTACAATTCCTTTAAGTCAGTGGGCCCCATATTTCCTAAATCCTCCCCTGATTGTGTGTGTAGAAAGTGTCGAGGTGCAACATAACAGGCAGCAACTGCTGATTGGATTTAATGCGTAGCAGGCCATCCTCACACTGCCAACATTTCATACTGAACACCTGAAACATCAGGCTCGTTTTGATCGCCTACTGATGGAGATTCTTATTCTGGCTGCAGACAAACCAACCGACAAACGCTTGCCTGTGCAGATCTGAGCTAAAACATGGTAGAAAAAACTCAAGGTTGTAATTTTACTTGGACTAATGGCTTCCCACGCTCAATCTGAAGCTCCTATCCTCTGCATTTCATGGGATCACCAGTAAGAAAGGAGGTCACGTTAGACAAAAAGTAGCTCTCCATAAAAATCTGAAGGAAGGTAAATGTATTGATAGAGAGAACAGGAAAGAACTAATGGATTTAAGTCCTAGTGGCAGTTAGGAACATCAGGAGGTCTCTATTCTAACTGATTTGGTGCAATGAAGCTTCCTGGTTGCAGCTCTACTCCTTCCTAACTGCCAGCACTATTCAGATAGCAATTCAACATTCGTCTGTTTCAATTAGCATCTTGTCTAAAGGCTTTGTTGGGCTGCTGTATAAGAGCCTCGAACTCAAAGCCATTTCTGACATTTTGATTTTAAAAAGTTTTCTGGATGGGAAGCGAAACATCTTCAAACTTGGAAACAAAGTTCAGTGGATTGTTTTTAACTTTTTATGAATGACAATAACCTGGATGACTGAGAACTTTACCCAGCGTAGTCCACTATAATGACTAAATCTAGCTGCAAGTCTTTGTTCCCTTTTGTGCCACAATGCTTCCTACCACCTTTAATCCATTTACTGCCTCCTGAAGGGAGAAATTTAGAATTACTTTTGTGAATTGTATTGTGACTAAAAATCAGAGTGCATCTGCGATTTGAAAAATGCATTTTTATAAATTGAGATTATATTGCAAATGCAAATAAATGCCCAGACCTCTACTCTCTACTCAGCTTCAATCCTTTAAACCAAAAGCTGACATCTGTTAGGAATCAAATTCATATGATTAAAAACAGGCTTTAGATTAAGAATCCCATTTCACATGGTTAGCAGAACAACATGGAGGACAACCTCTCAATCAATAAGCTTTTTCCTAACAATCCCAGAGTTTCTTGATCTTTTCTTGGCACAACTCTCCCATCTCTAAGGCTCACAGAACATGGTGCAACAGTTGCCCATATTTTATGGTCAAAATCTGCATTTTGTTTTTCAACAATGAAGAGGATCAGTTCCTCATTTGAGCCCATCTTGACCAAAACACCTTTTATAAATAGGAGTAACTTGATTTGAGTGATTTAGATGGATGATTATAATTCTAACAAATCAAGAAAATGTATTTCCAGCTCAGGATAGCAGCTAGTGGGCGGGGCTTACAGCTTCTGCTTATATGGGACTAATCAGGTCAGTAAAAAGGCTTTAACCATGAGTTTATTTCAATAAATCACTGGCAGGTGACTCATTTTAATGATTGCAGTTTTAATCATGGCACATTTGGGCCCTCAGACACATGGATAAAAATCACAACCAAACTGAAGCAATGCTTCTGAGCCGTTCGGTCTCCTTTTACAATATTTGGGTCAAGATAACCGAAATTTTCCCAAATTAAATATCGAATTAATCTAAACAAAAACTTTCTTCGGGCTGAAACGGGGCTTAAAAATAATCTACATTATTTTAAGATGAAATGAGATCTACAGGAACTTCACAGAGTTCCAGAATAAAACGGCAACATGATAAATAAATGAAATAAAAATCCTCCAACGGTCCGACTCTCATCAGAGTTTAACTCGTTTCGATCAAAGTAACAGAAAATATTTTCATGTAAACATTCAAAGGAAAAATCAGAATGAGTTCCTCTTTAACACATTAACTGGCTGTTTAATCTTGGCCTTCATGGGCTTCCGTACAAAACTTCCAGATGAGATGAATTATTAAAAAAACTAAAGCTAGGATCTTTTATTTACAGTCTGAACTTCTCTATTTACACTTTGTTCCTCCGATCCATCAGAACCTATGGAGGATCCACAGCGAGATGGAGATGGTTCTGGAGTCCAGAAGGTTCTGGTTCTGGACAGAGAGGATGGGTTGAATGTTTCCACTGCAAACTCAACCAAAAAAACAAAAAAAAAACTAAAAGGTTTTCAACCCGGTTCTGTTCGGCCCGTTTTCTGAAGAACTCAGGGTTCGGGGGTGAGACGCCATCTGCTCGTCTGATCCAGAACTTTTCCTTTCTCCTGGTTCTTCTGCTCCGAGTCCAGAACCTCCAAGCTGTCAGGCGGCCCGGAGCGCCGACCCGTTCTACTTCCACAGTTCCTGAATAAGTGCCGAGTTCCTGCGTGCTGAGCGGAGAGTTTAGTTCTTGGGTCCGGTTGGAGGTCCGGTATCACAGCTTGGCTCTCTGGAAGAACGCCTGCAGACAGGAGGAGTCAGAACCGCCTGAACATCTGGACAGAACCAACCAAGCAGAGAGGAGAACCGGACCGGGAAGCCGCCTACCTTGATGTAGTTCTTCAGAACTTTGACGTCGGGCTGCTGCAGGACCTGACCCAGCTCCTGAAGGGAAAACCAGAATCAGAACCAGAACAATAAGGAGGAGTTCCTCCTCTGGACCCGGTCCTACCTGTGAGATCTCAGGGGAAACCTGCAGGGACGGCAGGTACTCGTGCTGCAGGAACTGGATGAACTCGGACCCCTGAGGAAGGAACCAGGTTAGAACCGAATCAGAACTTATCAGAACAGTTGAACCGTTTGGGTTTTTTACCCTTTTGAGATGGATCATCTTCAGTGTGAGAGCGCACTCCGACAGCGTCTGCAGAACGACAGAACCATCAGAACCAGCAGGTGAAATAATCGGGTTTCAGACTGGATCCTGATCCACGGACTCACCAGAACCGTCTGGGCGTCAGAGAGGTCGAAGGTGGGTTTGAGCGGAGCCAGGAAACACGCCGGGACGATGTGTTTGTAGATGAAGTCAGGGAAGCCCACCATGCCGTCCTTCCCTCCTGCAGGTCGGATCAGAACCAAACAGACGGTTAGAAAGCAGCCGGAACCAGAACCGGGCGTCCTGCCGGGGAGACTCACCCCACAGCTCCACCAGCCGGGACAGGATGATGAAGCAGGTCTTCTGGGCGATCGGGTCGGGGAACTCCACGGCGCCCTGGATGATGGTGAACAGAACCCGCTCCACGTTTTCTGCTCCTGAAACCAGAATTAAATGTTTACCAGCATCTGGACCAGAGGTTCTGAAGGGGTAAAGCGACCCTCCAGAATCTTCTGGAACAGCTCCTGGTTTATTTAAGGCTCAGGTGGCGCTGCTCACCCTGGTTGGCCAGAACCTCGTTCATGCCGCTCCCTGCGATGGTCTGGATGAAGCTGAAGTAACTCCTCCTCAGCATCTGCTTCTCCAGCGCCGCTGTTTGGTCGTTCTCCTCGGCGGGTCGGCCCAGAACCTCGAAGATGGCCAGAACCAGCGGCATGAAGATCTGCTGCAGGAACGGCGACACCTGGCACTGCGGGGAGAGCAGGAGCCGTCAGCCGGGAGGCGGAGCGTTTACGGGGTTCTGCTGCTGGTTCTGGTCGGTACCTTGAACTTGGCGGTGATCTGGCTGATGAGTGGGATGAACTCCTGCAGGTCTCTGGCCTCGCAGTCCTTCAGCATGTGCTCCGAGGCGGCGGGGATGAAGGGCAGCACCTCCTCCTCCAGGCAGATGATCATGCGGTGCAGGAAGGAGCGGACGGCGCCGCGTAGAACCCCCCGCTGGACCGGGCAGCTCAGCGCCGGCAGGAAGTTCTGCAGACAGTCCCTGTAGACCTCGGTGCAGCCGCACTGCTTCACCGTCTGCTTGTTGCTGAACGCTTTGCTGGTCCGGCTGCAGAAACACAAGGAAGAGGAGGTTAAACCGGGCCCGCTGGGTCCACACGGAACCGACCGCTGCTGGGTCTGACCTGGCGAAGCCGACGGCGTGGCTCAGGGCGTCTGCCAGGGTGACCTGCCGCTCCTCCACCGTCTCCTGCAACAGCTTGGCGAGCAGCAGGCGGAAGGCGTCCATCAGCGGCGCCAGGAGGCTCCGCATCAGAACCTGCTTCCTCTCCATCGGACTTTCCCCGCTAACGATCAGAACGCCGGCCGCTTCGAACATGAAGAGCTGGTCGTCGCTGGTAAGCAGCGCTGGGAAGCCATTCTCCTGCAAAGAAGGGAGGAGTCAGAGCGGAGGGGAACCTCAGCGGCCCAGCTGGAGGCGGTACTTACAGGAGGAGCCAGCTCCAGCAGGTCCTGGATCCTGGTCAAGATGTCCTCGATGAACGCCGTCATGTGTTTGCTGGACAAAAAAACGGTGGTCAGAGCGGAACCGGCAGAATGCGGCCGGACCGAGAAATGGACCTGAACTCACTGCAGGGTCTTGATGAACCTGGAGAACAGGTAGGCCACTCGGCTCCGGACCTTCGGGCTGTTGTGTCTCAGTCCTCTCTGGTCCAGGAACGCCATCTGAGGGAAGACGGCTCCACATCAGAACACGGCGCGGCTGATTGGGAAGGTTCTCCAGGAGGCCGGACTCACCAGAACATTGGGAATGTGCTGAGGCTCCACCACAAAGAACTTGTCGTATCTGACGACCGTTTCGAAGAACTCCAGAGACACGGAGGAGTGCTGGTAGCTGCTGACGCCGCAGGACACCAGCTGGAGACGGACAGAAGGACGCGGTTATCCTACAGCTCCAGGACCTCCTGTTCAGTCCCCCATGGGTAGGAGTTCTGGTTCTGACTCACCGTCCTCATCATGTCCTGCAGGGCGCTGGTTTTAGCCGTGTCGCCGGAGAAGTGGGCGCCGTGGGACGCCGGCAGAGCCTCTCCCAGCATGTAGAGCAGCCGGATGGCCACCTCCACCTCCATAAACGGCGCCGCCTGCCACGTCCTGATGGGGCACAGAACCGGGTCAGAACCAGAACAGTCATCGTTGTCCCTCTACCAAGCTGCACTCACTGCATGGTGCTGGTGAAGACGCGGCGCACGGCTTCCAGCAGCAGCTCTGGGGACACCTGGGCCAGGCGGTCCAGCAGCATCTTCAGCTGCTTCCTGTACTCCACAAACATGGCCTCATCTTCCCCCTGCAACACAAACCAGGTCTCATCAGAACCGTGTGGCGGCGGGGAACCCTGCACAGCCCCGAAACACCGGCCCACCTCGTTCTCGAAGTTGTACTCGTCGTCATAGGTCAGCTTCTTCATCACAGCCAGCATGACGGCCTGCAGCACAGCCAGAACGTTAGCTCCGCCCTCAGAACCAGAACCTCTGAAGCTTCCTGCTCCTCCACTTACCTCCACGTTCGCCTTCTGCTGCTCCGTCAGCTGTGGAAGCTGCAGAGACAGAGCGGGTCAGGAGCTGTGTCGCTGGAAGAGGCCCCGCCCCCCCGAGGGACTCACCTGTTTGAGGACGTGCAGGTAGTCGTAGCAGAAGCCCACCATGTTGGCAGAGATGTCGTCGTCTTCGTGCAGCAGCAGCTGAAGCAGCAGCGGAACCTTGGCCTCCACCGCCTGCAGCGTCTCCGCCGCCTCCTTCGCGCTGCCGGACTTCACCAGCTTGGTCCAGCTCAGAACCAGGCTCTGACCCATCCCGTTCACCAGCCGGGAGAACTTGGCCAGGAAGTCCACGTCCTCCTCCTGGGGGGGAGAGGACATTGTTGGACCCGACGCTCCCATCTCCCCAGAGCCTCACCTATTCAGAACCAGGTTCCTGAACCAGTGGACCCAGAACCACTCCGGAGTTTAGGGTCACAACGTTCTGTTCTAGAAACAACAGAACCAGAACCGTCCAATGAAAGAGGATCACCATTTTTTATATATCAATTTTTCTCCTCTTGTTTCCTTTTTCTGAGTAGATGAATTGCGATATCCCTCTTTGTTTTCACAAAGATCAAAGGGGATCAATACTTTAAATGTTTTCTGTCCTCCTTAACTCCCATCATTGGTAAAGTTTCTATTTTTTTAATGTTTCATTCATTGTTTTTGAACAAGTTTGTCCTGCTTACTATATGTGACTCCGGAACTGACTCTTTTAACGTGCGATTAACAAATTTTATTTTGTTTCTTTTCCTGTCAGACCCATTAAATTGCGGCTGAATTGCTGCGTAGCTCCGACTAAACCTTAGTCAGAGCTCGGTGTGATCATCACCGCTGACTTTCAATGAGCGCTTAACGCCACGACCTCATCTGACAATTTTCTGTTAGAATGGACACAAAATCAAACTGTGTGTGTTCTGATCATAACTCTGCTCAGTTGCCATAGTAACCGGGTCAGACTCGGAGAGAGGCATTTTTCTGTACCTCTGCTTCTGGTCCATAAACTGACTGATCTGCTCCACTGAGAAGCCAATCAGAGGCAGAGGATGCTGATCATGCATGTTTCCATGGAGACCACGCAGCTTTGGAGCCACGTGGGGGGGTACCCACCTGTTCTATGTTGAAGAACCCGGCCGACTGCAGAACCTGGCACAGCGACTCCACCAGCTTGGTTTTGTCCACCGGGTCCATTCCCTTGTTGACTATTTCAAACAGGCAGTCGCAGGCCTCCTCTCTCAGGTCCTCCATGGACATCTGACCCAGCAACAGGTTCACGAACCTGAAACCCAAACACAGCCATGACCCGACCGCACAGAACCTCCCTGAGCGGGTCTGGGATCTGCTGCGTTGACTGACCGGTCGTTGGCGATGAGGTTCAGGTCGATCCAGGACACGTAGGCGCCCACCACCTCCAGACACTGACAGGTGAGCTCCGGGTGGGTCCGCTGGTACGCCGACAGGATCTGGAACCAGGACTCCACCAGGCTGGGGATGCACTGCTCCCGCATGGAGTCTTTGATCAGAGTGTTCCTGCGGGTTTCCTGCAGAACAACAACAACCAAAACGGGTCAGCCGGTTCTGGAGGCATCGGGACGGACCGGCGGGTCACGGTCCTCACCTCAGGCGTGTGCAGGATGTCTCTGTCCACCACCTCGGCGTCGATGGCCATCAGCGTCCTCAGGTAGATGTCGACGCCGTGCGGATTCAGACCAACCAGGTTGAGGATGTCGAAGAAGAACTTGGGCCACAGAGTCAGGTACTCCATGACGAAGGTGAGGGCGAACACCTGCGCCGCCTTGTTCCTGATGAAGGCCTTCTCCGGCTGGGTGATCATCAGCTGCAGAGAACGAGGAGGACATGATCATCACAGCTCTAGAGGTTTCCTGAAGCAGCCTTCTGGATCAGAACCGGCGGTACCTGAGTCTGCAGCCACTTCATCAGCGTCTCCCTGATGAGCTGCTGCTGAGGCGCCGTCAGGCCTGCATGTCTGCAACAGGAAGAACAGGTGAGAAGATCAGCAGCAGGCGGCGCACAGGAACCCCAGAGGAACGTCTGCTAAGCCATACCTGAACTTGATCTGATGCTCAAGAACTTGGAAGCAGAAGAACTTGACGTGGTCGTCACTGCAGAGGAGAAGAAGCGCCATGAGGGGAGGCGATGTGAGGAAACAGGAAGTTCCTGTCAGGAGGAGACACTCACCTGTAGATGCCTTTAGCCAGCGCGTCGGCGCAGACCTCCCAGGCGTCCTGAGACTGCTTCAGCTGCTCGAAGTACGCCAGAGCCTGCAGAGACACAGCAGAACGTCGTCTAATCTGGAGACACAAACAGCGCCCCCTGTCTGAGCGGAGAGGACCCTCACCCTCTGCCTGTAGGGGGCGTCGGCGTTCGGATTGAGCCCCAGCAGCGCCTGCTCGTCCATGACTGCAGAGGCAGACTGGCAGGCCATGCGGGGTTAACGTTCCTCACAGTCGCTTGGCTTCTTCGGTTCTGCCAGGGAAGAGCTGTGGAACATCTAGAGGAGGAGAACCTGGAGTCAGAAACCTGGAGAGACACGACCAGCCGAGGTTCTGCTGGAACCAGAACCAGAACCAGAGCAAGTCTGAGCTGTTGGTCCAGCATACAGATCCGACTCTTTCAGACCGACACTGATTCTGGTTTAGTTTCTGTTCCAAGGATCTGAACCCCATCATGAATACATTCTCAGCCGGAACCGTTTACCAGGGTTCCTACAGCATAAGGCAAGTTAAATTCAAGACTTTTTAATGCCACTTAAAATAAAAATTTAAGACCAAATTCACAAGAAAAACCTGCTTGCAACAACTTAACCCAAAGGTTTACTTTAACATAAACCACTGCACTAATGTTTCAAATTTTGAAAAGCTTCCCATACAGGAAGAAAGCTAAAAACACACAAATTACAAATATATTTTAATAATTATTTAACTGAATTCACAAACTTTGTTTTAGCAGGGAACAAAACAAATCAGTTTTAAAGCCACAACATAACCAGTGCTAAGTCTTTTTTGCAGCTATTTTTCTTTGTATGGTTTTCTTAGTATGTTTGATTTGGTGATAACTGGAGGCGTTGCAGAGACAAGGGTGGAACAAAACTGAGAAATACCGGCTGTTTCTCGGTAACTCCATTTTGACGCTTTGTGTTTCTTGCTTCGCATGCGACTCTCCTGCCTTAATCCCATCGTTCTGAGCTTGAATGACTTCTTGCACAAAATCCACTGAGCCTCATGTATGTTCCCTGGTTTTAGCCATGGAGTAAACTCTTGGCTGGAGACAATTTTCATTACATTTACACTTGCTCATATTTTCCAGACAAAAAGTTAATGCCGCATCTCCCTAATGTTCCGGCCGCAACAACGCTTTAATTGGTTCCGCTATCGGGACGGAACCAATAATGGCGAGCCATTATTTTTTTTTTTTTATAAAAAAATAATCTATATAATCTATATAATAGTCTGTAAAACGGCGAATACGTCCTTCTTAAAATTTAATGAGTGTAGAGCCTCTTCCTGCTCACGTTTCAATGAAAACCCCAAGTCTAATCCTTCCAAAGCTGAGTCAATCGAGAACTGTTCAATAGTTGCTGCCATCTTCCTTATTGTGCTTTCTCCGGCGTCTCGCAGTTTTGTCGTCACGCCCTCAAAACCTGCCTGCTTTGCATCCAGAAATTCTAAACACATCTCTGCGTTGTGATTGGCCCGCCAGTTCTAGGGCCTGCAGCATTGATCGAGGCTAGACGCACTCGCAGGCAAAATTATTTGGCAGCTGGGCTAGTTTACTAGGCTAATCAAAACAGGCAGAAGAGGAATATGAAGCTCACTAGAGAGAAACGTGCTGCCTTGGAAATTTGGGAAATTTTGTGCTGAAAGCCCTAAAAGAAAAGGAAACAGCGTATATGGTTAAAGACATGGCTGAGCAAACGTGGCTACTACGGTCTGTCAATTTAACAGACAGAACTCCATTTCACTCATTGCACCTCCGCCATGCTGCTGTGTTTACATGTGAGAGGAAGAAGAAGAATCTTGTTTGCCCACTGAGCGATTTGCCCACGACGGTCGACTGAATTTCAAACATTTTTGATTTTCTCCCGACCTCACAATTCCTGATCAGGAGGTGGTTGTGAGAGGCTGATCGCCCCTCCCTACCCTCATTACACGATGCACCATCAGGCTGAAAGTTGGCCCGATCGGAAAATTCTCGCACCATTGGAAAGTCGGCCTGAAAAAGGCAAAAAAAAAAATTCCCCAGCTTTTTTCCTGCTTCACAAAGGTAGGCAGCAGCTTGACAAAGCCATGATGGCAATTATTTTACATCCAACTAGTATGCAGTGCTTCAGATATACACACACATCAATTTCAAACAGATGTTACCGGTATCAGCCAGGTATCGGTTATCGGAATCGGAATCGGTGCAACACTAGTTGGAACCATCTGGATACAAAGATGGTTGCTTTGAGTTCTCCTCATTATTGGACCGGATATGATGAACTAATCAGAACCAAAGGCTGATTTTCTGGGCTCAGGTCTGCTGTGCCAGCCCATAATAGCTAGCAGCGGTTGCTATGGTTACTGATAGGCAGTGATTAATGGCTGCAGATAGTTAGTGACTGATAGTTACTAAGTTAATAAGTCCTGGAGGACCGGTTCGGTTCCTCCTTTTCTCTGCGGACCGTTACACTGATTCTAACCGCCGGTTCTGGACCGTTTGGGTCACGTCCAGAACTTCCTGGGGTCAAAGTTCGGTTCTAATGTTTTATTCTGGGTCGATCTGACAGGAATATGATGCAACGCGGTGCCAACAGCTGGAGCCGGATGTGCTCCAGGCCCACCGGACTCCCAGTCACCCCCCACCCGCTGACTGTGAACCCTCCGCCGGCCTCTGAGGCCTCAGAATCACCGCTGGAAGCTAAAAACTTCTGCCCGAACAAATGGAGCGGACCGCGGCTGGCTTCAACCGGTTCAGCCGCTGCTGGAGGAGCCAGAGGCGGACAGACGGAGCGGAAGCATCCCGGAAAGGCAGCAGGATCCGCAGCAGAGCGCAGGTCCATCAGTTTAACAAGTGTTTTCTAGTTCTGAGAGTTTCAGCCCGGTTCGGTTAGCTGCCTCCACCCACCCAGCCAGCCTCCCTCAGAGCGGCCATTCTGACCTCCGACCGTTAGTTTCCTCTGGGAGGAACCCGACCAGCTCACCGTACTGAAGGCCGTCTCTTCTGCGGGTCTCTGCCCGGTTAGTTCAGCACAGCACCGCTGGGAAACCTCCAGAAATCGCCCGCATGTCGTCAGGAATCACACGGCGCCACCAGCATGTCCGCTGCGGATTTACATCCGGGTCAGGAGGACCGGGACGCTGTTAAACAGGGCCGCTAGAGGGCGCAGTGGAGCCGCAACAGAGCGGAGAATATATTTCTTTATATTTAAACTATGGTAATAAAAATTTAATTATTTTGGCCAGATTTTTCATACACAAGCGTCTATTTAAAAAAATGACCCCATCTCTCAATATTTTTAAATAATTTTATAAAGAAGTACTAACCCATTGTAAAAACCCTAAAGCCCAGCCAATGATGCAATATATTGAAATTCATGAGTCCTTTTGTTTTTTATTTAATTACTTTGTTCTACGATCTGTTATTGTTGTTTTCTAATTGTATATAGGTTCTCTGTATGATTCTATTTGTTATATTATACATACTCTGCTCAGCTTCCTAAGATGTTCAATTTACAATTTTATATAATTGTTTTGATATGCCTTGTATTAGTTTGATTCTTCAATTAAAAAAAGAAAACTTTATATTTAATTTCTTTTTAGATAAAATAAATAAAACAAGCAACACAGGGGTTTAACTAAAGTTTACTGCTGTCAAATGGGAAAACTTTAAGGCTTTGTTATTAATTTATTAATCGAGGCAGAAAAACCTTTAATATAATTTTGGAGATTTTGAGAAACTTTAAAGAATCTACACTTGAATAAATAATTTCCTAAAAATGAAAATAATATTCCATACAAATTCCACATTTTTGTCTTAAAAAGTAATGCAAAATGTCACTCCTTTATATTCAAAATTGGGAGTTACATTTTTCATTGATAACCAATCATGAATCTTTTCCCAAAAAGACTTCACCAGACAATAACTATAAAAAAAAAAAAATTTTTTTTTTTTTTTTTACATATATCAATTTTAAATCTCTAACTTAAAAACTCTGCACAGGGATATATGTTATTTTGAGTTTTAAAATGAATTTTTATTACAGAATAGGATTAGGGCCACTGAAAAAATGTTTTAAAAAAAGTTAACTGATTTTTACATTTTATATCAGTATAATGGGAGAAAAAGGTCAGAATTCTGACTTTTTCCCATATAATTATTTTTTTTTATCTATACATTTCGTTATATAGACATACTGCATTACACGAAGCATTCATTCGAAGTGAAACTGCTAGTTTTTAATCACATCAGTAGTTTTTTTGCCCTTTTTTTTTTTTTACTGCTGGAGAAAAAATGTTTTATTGATTCATCTTCCAAAAAACAAAAACCATTTAAATTTGAGGCTTTGCTTAAACTCAAATCTCTTTTTGATTGTGGCAGCAGCAGAATAATGACAATTTAATGTTTTGAAAAGCATTTCAGAGCATTGCTTTAAATCGTTTTTGGGAAGAACTGTCCATTTCATTAATTTGAGAAATATGTTTGTTCACCTTATTTTATTACATTTTTTGTAATTCAGGTTTTTAATCCAAATCATGAAATATCTGCTTTATAGTTTGATTATTACATCTTCTGTCATTATTTTGTGGAAAATAATTTGTCCTTTTAAATTATGCAAATTATTTCAATAAAGC
>NW_015150855.1:446241-477726 GCF_000732505.1 Cyprinodon variegatus
TACTGCAATCATTATAACCAGCTGTGCTGAAGCAGGGAAACCTCTAAAACCTGCAGGACAGCGGGCCTCGAGGATGCCTGATGTAGACTAACGTGAATAATAACTGGGAGAGACACATTCTGAAAAACCTTCAGATTTTAACTACATATTACTATATATTACATCCTATTATGGTTATGTTTCATTTAAACCAGTGATTTTGAATTTTTTTTCTTCAAGTTTCTCATTAATATGGATTCCTAAATATTTTATTTCAAATTTGACTGAAAAAAGCTGTATCTCTGCAATCATATAAGGGAAGTATATAATTTTTTTGGGGTTAGGCTTCAGTCTGTGCTTTAGGAGAAACAGAGGTCACATTTAAGCCATTTGGAAGAATTTATTTTATCTTTAAAAAAGTATTATCAGCAAATTGACTCAACTTCAACCCAGACTAACAAACTTGTTTCCATTTAAAGATCCTAGATGAGCCAACATCTGCATGCAAAGAATACATTATTTGGTTAAATAGGCCATCCTTGTCTTAGACTTGGACTTAGACAAACTTTATCTTCATTTTTTGCACTCTGTGCATACAAAATTAAATTCCATTGCATACAGCTTACAAGAGTGAAACAGTGAAATGAACATTACCATTTATAAAGTGCAGTAGTGATCAGAATGTAAACAGTGTAGGAGAAAAAAAAACAGTTAAAAAATAATGGTGCAAAAGTGCATTAACATGAAAAGGTTCAGTGCAGTGTGCACATATATAAATATGGTGCAAAATGCAGTAGATGAGTTGTGTCCTGTTTAATAGGATTCTAAAAGGTCAGCATGTTGGTAATGCAAAAAAATGTTGCAAGTGTGATGCTGAGTTCAGTTTAGTTCAGTAGTTCAGCAGTCTGATGGCGGTGGGGAAGAAGCTGTTGCAGAATCTGCTGTTCCTGCATCAAATGCTGTGAAGCCTCTTCCCAGAGGGCAGCAGGGAGAACAGTCCATGGTGGGGGGGTGGGGGGTCATTGATGATGTCACAGGCTCGGGACACACAGCACTGGGATGAAATGTCTTTAATGGAGGGAAGAGGAGCCTTCATGATCTTCAGTCTTCACACCACACAGTGAGACAGCTGGTCAGAAAGCTCTCTATGATCTGATCATAAAACATTTTTAGTATTTTAATAAATTTGTTTCCGAAGGGCGAAAGTTTCAGTGATCTCATTATTAGGTTCAATAGATTCACATTCGTTAAAGAAGTTAATGAATTGCATTACACCTGTTGAATTTAGGAGAGCATATTTGATCATATTCCTTATTAACCTCACAGCTACAGATGTGTAGAACATTGATGGAGGATGACTGAATTTCACCTGCTAATTTATTCATGACCTTTATAATCCTATTAATATTACAGTTATTCATCTTCAACCGTCCTTGATTGATCCTTATTGACTTTGGTAACAACTTAAAACTGTTTTAATTGTTATATCGCTGGATATACATGCATTAAATAATAAATTTTTTATTGCCTTATAAAAGATCTTAAAAAAAAACTAAAGTATATGCCAAAATTACCGGCCAATTCATCTTATTGTTAATTGTATTAGAGCTCTTTTAATTTCTGAACATGTTAAATGTTTTTCTTAAGTTTCTTTTTATCTGATCATTTGTTTAGGTTGTTTTTGTGGCATTCATGAACTCATCACAAAGATCTACTTTACATTTGTTCTAATATAGATTGCTAAAAAAAATTGCTTTAATTCCCCTTTTATTTGAATTACATCCTCAAAAAAATGTTTTAACTTTATTTAATATTTTTATTCATCTTTAAGGTTGTCTTTGTCTTTCAAGGCTGTAAAAATATGATGAGTTTTTTTTCCCCTATTCAATCCATTTTGCTTAGGATCTTATTTAAAAGCTTCATTTATAATTTTCCAAGTATTTACCATTTAACCGACCTTGGATTTCTCCTGTTCTTTTCCAGTTTATATCAAACGTTCTTCATAGTTCAGTCATCTTTTTAAACAGTTCCTTTTGTTTAGATTCCCATATTTCTGAAACTGTAGTCTTAATTTCAAAAGCTGTGTGTTTCGCTCTAAATTGAACCATTCCCATTTGCTTATATCAATGTTTACATCCAGACATAAATGAAATTCTTCATTCAGTAGCAAAGCATTGCTGAATTTCCAAATACTGCTTGTTCTTTTGTTTTTCTTGGTTATCGACAATGATGAGATAATCAATAATCATTAATAGGTGATGATGGAAATTAGTTACACTTTGAGAAAAAAAGCCAGTAATCTAACCTCCCTATCAGCTGGATTAAGCCATTTAGGCCTATTTATGTCAGGGTCAGGCAATAATCTTAAAGATTATTATTTTATAAATTTTTTTTATTACATTTGGTACATTAGTTGTACATATTTGGGGGACTTCCGGGCAAGTTAGGAAGCTTTTGATAAAATCGGCCCCTGTGATTATGTTGTATGGCTTGGATAAACATATCTTCTTACCATCTATTAGCGTCAGAGGTGGAGGATGTATATTTGCTAAATAAAATAAATTACTGCATTCAAAGTTCAGCAACAAAGTGCCCGTTTAAGAGATTTTTTAAGGCGCTGCTACCCAATGTTTATAGTTTAGCAACCATTATTTTTTTTATTATTTTTATTATTGTTATTCTCTCTGTTCGTCAACTATATATTTTTAAAATTCTGTTTTCTGAAAGGTATATTTTATATCATATAAATAACTTGTGTGTGTGTGGGGGGGGGGTGGTGATCAATAATGTTTTGGACTTCCATTTTTTAAAATCTGCCTCTACTATTCCTTCCACACATTTGTACTGTTGCTATTGCCTTACTTGTTTGTACCTAATTTGTTTTTAAAAGGTTCATCATAAAAAATATATATATATAAAAAAAAAAACTTGTGTTGGGGGAGGCTTTTATTGTGAAAGTTCATAAGAAAGCTTTATTCACGTGTCCATATTTCAATCAATCACAGCTAAGATCTCGGTTTGGGACCAATCACAGCGTCAGACGTAGCTTGTATCCGGGTAAAATTACTTCCTCCGTTAGCTTGACATGCGCAGTGTCCGCCTTCCAACCTCCTCTTTGACTGTGGCGGTGAGCGACAGACACCATGAAGGCGTCCGGAACAGTAAGAAAACCTCCGATTTAGCTTTATTAACGCTTTCTACACGACTGAAAACGGCAAATTTAGATGAATGACTTACTTTTTTCTTGCTTGTTGTGAAAACCTGTGCGAAAAGTCCGCTTTAGAAGGGGAAAATTAATGAATTTTATGCCGCTGCCGCTCCAACATGGCGGCCACGGCACCATGTGGACAAAGATCAGGCTGGAGATGAACTGAAGCGCTTTACGGTATAAAGTTTAAAATAAACATAGATATTAAAATCCGTTGGGTTTTAAATCCGGTTCAGAACTGAGTCCTTGTTTAGTGATAAACTAGCTGTAGTAACGGAGAAATCCTCCACAGCGGCCCAGTTAAAGCGGCTGTATACCGCTCAGGGATTATATGTAATGTTACTGCAAATTACTAATATTGGAACATAATCCGTTTTTAGAACCAATTAGTCTGTTCTGTAACTAAAACACAGATTATCCAGAAGAACTGACCGCCCTGAAACCTTGATCCTCCTGCGACAGCAGAACTCCGGTTAAAAAGGACCAATTTTAAGGTTTTTGTTGTTAGTTAAATATTTACAGTTAAGTTTAAATGAAAATAAAAACAAGAGGCCCTAGTGTGAAACTCAGTGGTTGGTTCGGGTCCATTTTGACTGAAGAATAGGCATTATGGCAAGTTAGAGTAGACTTTGGAAAAAAAATGGAAAAACATCAAAGCTAAGATCAAACAACCCGCCTGTTTCATCGCTAACAAAATATAATTGAAGCCTATAAAGAACTCCAATTTCTTATTAATATTGATATTAGACTTGAATTATTCTACTTCATTGATTTGTTTAAAACAGGCTGCAGAAAAAGTTTCAAAAGTTCAGTCATATTGAAATGTCAAATAATTCTGGCTTAAACATGTATATAACTACTCTTTATCAGACCATATTGACCTAAAAGTTAAAAACATTTCTATAAAAAAAAATACAAATAAATCCCTTCTTAAAATCAATCTATACATCTTCTGCAGGCCAGTTAGTTATACGTCAGCCTGAACACCTAAATTTGGCCAATCATGTATCAACGGTCATCTGTCAATCAAATTTTTTCAATCATAGCATCTTGATTCATATGTTGCAGCTAATATACGCAACGATTGTAATAAGAATCATTTCCTTTCCCATTGAGTTCCGTCCCAGTGCTCACTGGGATGGACGTCTGTGTCTTCAGCAGGCGTAGAGCTAACAGAACTGGCAGCGTTGCGAGGCAAGGGCTCAAACATGTACGGCTGGAAGCCTTCTACACCAAACCAAGCTTCTGGCGTCCTCTTCCACAACATCTTCATCCCCGCTTTCCTCCTCTAAATAAAAAATGGATGACGGAGGAGACTCATCCACGACCTCCGACACTAAACTCTCCTCCTCTCACATGTTTCCACTGCATCCTACCAGCACTAAGTTGCTAACTGGTTTGCAAGATGCTTCCAACAAACCGGCCACAATCAAACATGCTTGCAGACCTTCTGCCTCAACAATTCTGCCCCCTTGATAAACGACCAATCACATTCACTTTATTCACTCCTGTAAAGTCAGGAACCAATCGGGAGAATTCAGAAATGCAACAGAACAGCTGCTTCCCTACGACTTTAGGACTAATGCAGAGTATTTTCACATCAGTTGAACTGATCCCTCAAGTATGCTGCCAATTTTAATGAAGTGGACTTAAATTTCTTGCATTTACATGATAAAAAGGATACGATTGTTAGCCAGTTTAAACAAAAAAAAATAGAGGATGGAAGGAGCAGCAATTGATGCGCTTTGTGTGAACCTATTGTATTAATGATCGTCACGTATGTGGCTGATATCAGCTTAGGTATCCGCCTAATTTCAGTTTTATTACGGTTTTAGATGTTAAGATATGTTTCATGCCAAAGAATTAAATGTTAAGATGTTTATCCATCAGGTTCTGATCCAAAGCTCAGGATAATCTGACCGTTTCTGCACCCAAACCCAAAGGTCTCGTTCTTCTCCGTAGCGAGATTTTGTCTGGCGTGCAAACAGAACCAGAACCTTGTCGCCTTTCTCTGACTGTCGTGTCTTTGAAAGTGAATTCTTGGTCCGACACTATTATGAGATCCAGCCTGTCTGTGATGTGAAGTTCTGATCTGTTCTGCTTCTCCCCGCAGCTTCGGGAGTATAAAGTAATCGGGCGTCTGTTGCCCTCGCCCAAGAACCCTGCCCCCCCTCTGTACCGCATGAGGATCTTCGCCCCAAACCACGTGGTGGCGAAGTCCCGGTTCTGGTACTTTGTGTCTCAGCTGAGGAAGATGAAGAAAGCTTCTGGAGAGATCGTCTACTGTGGCCTGGTGAGTGAACCGGGTCAGAACACAGAATTTAAACAGTGAACATGTCGTCTCAGCTCTGGTTCTGGAGATGTTCAGAACAAGAATCGGATGTTCCGACCCAGAGTTGTCTCAACGTTAAAGCCTTTAAGCTGATCAGAACAAAGGTTTTATTTAACATTCTGACTGGTTCTGAACCAGTGGTTGACCGGTTTGGTTAAAGGCCCGGGTTCTGGTACAGAAAGTCAGCAGAAATCAGGTTCTGATCCAATCATTGGTTCTGAGGAATCCATTCAAGCATTTACAAACTGTATTCATAAAGCCTTTTCTGTACAATAATCCTGCAATAATTTCTGTAAAGCTTCAGGCTGGTTCTGTTTGGGTTCTAAGCCCGGTTCCTCTGTGTTCTGTTTGTGTCCAGGTCCACGAGAAGACGCCTCTGAAGGTGAAGAACTTTGGGATCTGGCTGCGTTACGACTCTCGCAGCGGAACCCACAACATGTACAGAGAGTACAGAGACCTGACCACGTCTGGAGCCGTCACTCAGTGCTGTGAGCATCACCAGAACCACACCCTGTTTCTGTTAGCGGGTCCAAAGATCTGCAGAACCTCAGGCCCACCTACCCGACCTGGTTCTCCTCATTCGGTTACCATGGCGGTTCTAAAGAGGAACGCTGCTGTAGTTGATGTTCTGGTCTTCCAAACGGATCCAGTACTTCACAGAACCTTAGGTCCAGAAGTTTCTCCGGTGATGTTCTGGTTCCCCCTGCTAGACCCGGATGTTTCTCTGGACCATTTTAGATCAGTGGGTCATGAGGTTCTGCAAAACTTGGCTGTAAACTGGACATGCAGGCAGCCCACTGGGCCTTCAGACCGGTTCTGATCCATCTGAGCAGAACTTTTGGTACTGATCCCGGTGGGTCCAGTCCCTCCTGTTTTTATTGGTTCTTCAGGAAGGGGAACCTCACATCACCAGAACTCTGATTTCAGACGAGGTTCTGAATCGCTGCTTCTTTTTTCGTCCTGTACTGTTTGACTTAACACCTCAGTGATCAGAACCGGTTCTGATCCGTTCTGGTTTCAGTTCAGAGATGCTTACCACTCTCTCTGCTCCTAACTGGACCATTCTGACTCTTCTCCTGTGTTTTCAGATCGGGACATGGGAGCTCGCCACCGCGCGCGCGCCCACTCCATCCAGATCATGAAGGTCCAGCTCATCGCTGCCAACAAGTGCCGCCGACCCGCCATCAAGCAGTTCCACGTAAGTTTGCGTCCTCAGCGGGTCTCTCTCCGGACCGCCGACTCTGCGGGCGGCTCCGGATCAAAATCCCGCCACAGAAACAGCCAGATTCCTCTTCCAGGTTTCCAGCTGCTGTCTGGAATCCGGGCGGTTCTGAAACTGGCAACAGAACTTTGATTCTGGTTCTGATTTACGGTTCTAACAGAATGTTCTCCTTCTGCTTCCAGGACTCCAAGATCAGGTTCCCTCTGCCTCACCGGGTCCTCCGCCGGCAGCACAAACCTCGCTTCACCACCAAGAGGCCCAACACCTTCTTCTGAGCACAACCTGGACCTCTGTGCAGAAATCAATAAAAAGAAATCTAGAAATAAACTGTTGGTTCCTAAAGAGTCATGGAATAAAGTTTTTATTGTCTGGAAATCTGTCTGGTTCTGGAGGACAAATAAACGGATCCCTGATCGGGATTATCTGTAGTTCTGGTCCAGTTTGATCCATTAGATCAGAACTCACCCTGGTTTAATCTGAGACCAAATAAACATGAAAGATTTGAGGAAGTTAATTATGAAAATGGGTTTTTCATAAATGCCTTGGAGATCTTATGAAGCAAGATGTTTTTTTCTTTACCTTAGAACATGGCCTGTTCTATCAGCTCACATTAATGGAGGCTATGATGAGCAGCATGAGTTAAACTATTTATTGCCCTGATTTATACTCAGAACCAGGCTGTCTGTGTTGCAGTGAATGCAAATTTGCCCCTCTCTGCTGCACCTCTCCAAAATACAGGTCCTCAAAATATTAGCATATTGTGATAAAGTTGATTATTTTCCATAATGTAATGATAAAACTTGAACATTCATATGTTTTAGATTCATTGCACACTAACTGAAATATTTCAGGTCTTTTATTGTCTTAATATGGATGATTTTAGCATAAAGATCATGAAAACCCAATATTTCTATCTAAAAAATTTGCATCAAAAACAAAAGAAAAGTGTTCTTAATACAAAAAAAGTCAACCTTCAAATTATGTACAGTTAAGCAGTCAATAGTTGGTCGGGAATCCTTTAGCAGAAATGACTGCTTCAATGCGGTGTGGCATGGAGGCAATCAGCCTGTGCCACTGCTGAGGAGTCATGGAGGCCCAGGATGCTTCCATAGCGGCCTTTAGATCATCCACAGTGTTGGGTCTTGTGTCTCTCAACTTCCTCTTCACAACATCTCTATGGAGTTCCGGTCAGGAAAGTTGGCAGGCCAATTGAGCCCAGTGATACCATGGTCAGTAAACCATTATCCAGTAATTTTAGCACTGTGAGCAGGTTCCAGGTTGTGCTGAAAAATGAAATCTCCATCTTCATAAAGCTTTTCAGCAGATGGAAGCATGAAGTGCCTCAAAATCTCCTGCTAGCTAGCTGCATTGACCCTGCCCTTGATCAAAAACAGTGGACCAACGCCAGCAGCTGACATGGCGCCCCAGACCTTCACTAACTGTGGCTTCTTGACATTGGACTTCTGGCATTTCCTTTGCTCCAGTCTTCCTCCAGACTATAGCACTTTGATTTCCAAATGACATGCAAAACCGAGCAACAGTCCAGTGCTGCTTCTCTGTAGCCCAGGTCAGGAGCCTCTGCAGCTGTTTCTGGTTCAAATGTGGCCTGACCTGGGGAATGCGGCCCCTATAGCCCATTTCCTGCACACGCCTGTGCATGGTGGCTCTGGATGTTTCTACTCCAGACTCAGTCCACTGCTTCTGCAGCTCCCCCAAGGTCTGGAATCGGTCCTTCTCCACAATCATCCTCAGGGTCCATTCACCTCTTCTCATTGTGCAGCGTTTTCTGCCACACTTTTTCCTTCCCACAGACTTCCCACTGAGGTGCCTTGATGCAGCACTCTGGAAACAGCCTATTCGTTCAGAAATATCTCTCTGTGTCACACGCTCTTGCTTGAGGGTGTCATTATGGCCTTCTGGACAGCAGTCAGGTTGGCAGTCTGACCCATGATTGGGGCTGGGTAAAAAAAAATATTCCTTTACATTTTTGCAAAATTGATGTCTAGGGAATAAGATCGATTAGTTTTATAGTGACGAGCGTGACGACCACATTTAAATGAGCAGGGAAGATGCACTCAGGATGACTTGACGCCAGACAGCTGCAAATATAGCCAATAGGTTGACTGAAGGCATTAACAAATGGGCAGCAAACACCCTGTAGTTACAGACAACGCTGCAAATATGGTTTGTGCAGTGGAGATAATGCAGCTCATGCATGTCTGCTGCTGTGTCACGTCTGCTTCTTCGAGTGAGGCTTCACTTTTAGACTTTTCACAAAGTTTGTACTTTTGAGACAGTTCTGTTCACATCTGAAGTTTAAACTGTCTGATTAACAAGTTTGCACTTTGGAAAAAATAAAATACATGAGTATTTTGAAACACAGTTGAACCACCTTCATTATTGTGAAAAACAGATTGAATTCAAATCAATCGATTTTGAACTCTATGAATCAAAATTGAATCGATTCAGGACTATAGCGAAAATACCCAGCCCTACCCATGATCGGGGTTTTGAGTGATGATTTTGCAGGTGTTTAGAGTTAATTTGTTGGTTCAGATGATTAGGTGCATAGCTCCTTTAGAGACCTTTTTCATGACATGCTAATTTTGTGAGATAGGAATATTGGGTTTCCATGAGCTGTTTGCCAAAATAATCCATATTAAGACAATAAAAGACCTGAAATATTCAGTTAGTGTGCAATGAATCTAAAATATATGAATGTATAACTTTTATCATTACATTATGGAAAATAATTAACTTTATCGCACTATGCTAATATTTTGCGAAGGACCTGTAGGTGACTGCAGACAGGGGCAGTATGCTCTGTCGCTTAGCAACTTTAACGGTTGACTCAAAAAGCAGGAAAACAATGAATACCAAACTTTTCTAAACTGTTTCTTTTTAGTTTTTTTCCCCTTTTTTTTATTGTAAAGTTAAAAAAAAGACTACTCATGAGAATCCAGAGTGGAATAAATGTCCCAACCACCGGGAGCATGAACAAATAAAAGCAAATATAACGATATAAACCTCAGTCAGTTAAATAACATGCTGGTGTCATTTTGAACATCTCTGCTATTTTCAAACATCCATCATTGTGAAAGCTTATCTGTGTTGATCAAATCTGAAGAAGAGAAATTACCCAGAAAGGTTTTTCATTGGTTATATGAGCCACAATGTAAAAATGTACAATCCTCCACCTCTGAGGTGCTTTAAATGCCAAAAATTCGATCATATAGCAGCAGTATCTAAAGGAAAGCAACATCGTGGAAGGTGTGATGGAAAGAAAGAATGTGGAAAATGTGGAAAAAAGTAAAGATTAGATTAGACATAGTGCTGCATATTGCAGGTTTGCAGTGAGCAGAAGATCTAAAGAGATCAGAAAAGTGAAATTAGAGCAATGCTGAAGTTATGCTGAAGCTGCAAGCAGGATCCCATCTCAGTCAGAAAGACCCAAACCTACAGTTAAGTTCAAAGCCTCTGGAGCAGCGTCCCAAAATTGCAGAAGATTCATTGATTGCAAAAAAAAAAGAGAAAGATTTTGTTCTTTTCATGGTAGAAGTGATCAGTTGTAGTGCTCAGACAAAAAGAAAAAAAAAAAAAATCAAAATAATAGTGAAAGCTGCAGAAATGTGTTGAAGTTAGAGATTTAAACTGGGAAATGGTGAAAAGCATGATGGGAAAACTGATAGAAACTGGTAGAGTGATGATGACTTAAAGATAAATTAGAAATTATAAGGACAGATGTGATTATTATGTTGGGTTAAGTTAAACAGTTCAGAAAAATATAAATTTTTTAATTTCATTTTTTTCAGAGGTGTCAAGTTACGAAGTACAAATACTTCATTACTGTACTTAAGTACACTTTTTAGGTATCTATACTTTACTTCATTACTTATTCTTCCTACTTCTGACTTCTACTCATTATATTTTCACACAAGTATCTGTACTTTATATTCCTTACATTTTTAAACAAACGTTACTAGTTACTTTTGGCTTCAGTTTAATGTTTATAAATATTTATTTCACGTCATGTGCTCCATCCAATGCAGATCATTGGCTCCATCCACATCTAGTAAAAAAACTAGTGTAATTGGATGAGTCATATAACGCAAACACTCATTGGTTAGCTAATGGAAATCATCAGAAGCAAGCAGGTGTTCTGCAAACTGCAAACGTGAATCATCTATGCCATGCTACAATGTAGGATTCAGAAAAAGATGTTGAAATGTCTGAAAGATCGGACACAGGCGAGAGCGTATCGGGAGACGGAGACCAACAAGACCTCCCTCATCCTTGGCCCTATCTCAAAGAATTTTTCACAATAGTCAAATAATTTAGCTTTCAGTTCATATAGTGGCATCTGGCTGTTTTTTTTTTTAAGTTTACTTTATACTTTCATTCTTTCAGTAGTTTTTGGAGCACATACTTTTTCACTTTTACTTGAGTAAAGAGGTCAAGCTGATACTTCAACTTTTACCAGAGTGTTTTTAAACTGCGGTATCTATACTTCTATTTAAGTAACAAATGTGTGCTTTTGACACCACTGATTTTTTTCAGGGGGGTGAGTCGAGTCTTGTTTCCTGTTTCCTTGTTTAACTCCTTACCAGTTGGTGGCGGTAATGCCCTTTTAATAGTTTGCAACCGCCATAAAACCACACAAGAAGAAGAAGAATCAAACGAAAGAAGAAGAAGAGGAGAAGATAAAATAGTAAACTAGCCCCACCCTTTTTTTTTGTTTATTGAACAAAAACCTTATTTATATATATATATATATATACAGGAGATCAACTTAACTTGTGCAAGGCAACAGAAATACATAAATAAACAGGCAGTAATATTACAACCTATGGAAACATACAAAAAATAAAAAAGAATTACCTGAAAGTAAAAGAGACTCATTCTGCAACAAGACAGTTCCTTGCATCATTTTAACTTTAGCACTTTGTTGAGTCATAAAACCAGAAATTGTGACATGTCCTTACATAGTTTCTGTTTATGTCCATAATTATTGGCTAAAAGAAATAAACATTAAAAGAAGATTTTGAGTTTGTTTTTAAAACTTATGTATGAATTTTCATACTCATTTCAATATTGACCATGTCAGATAAGTCCTGCGCAATTTCATTCTTGTATGTTAGCAAAAAGTAGTATACTTGAAGTAAATTCTATTAAGAATACTTAAGTATAACTTTAGAAAGTATACCAAACAATGTACTTTTAGTGTACTTGAAGTATTACTAAAGTAATACTTCTTCAAACTAAATTTGGACATTTTTAAGTTTACTAAAGTATACTCTAGTAAATAATAAAGTAAACAATAGTATTGTTAGGTATATGAAACATTGTTTAGATTTAGAATAACTAAACTCTAAAGTGCACTGCCTGATTTTAAGTATAAAATTAGTGCACTTTTAGTATACTGGAATAAACTACTTTTTGCTAAGGGAATATTTTATTTATCTCAAAAGGTTTTATAATATCTATGTTGTTACTAACCAAATATGCAGGTTTTGCCAAAAGCAACCTGAGACCCGAATAGAAGAGATGTTCAATAGTCTCTGGTTCTTCAAGTTGAAATAAGGAGGCATCCACCTCAAATCCAAATCTTTTTTAAAGAGTTTCTGCTGTTGGATAATAATTATACATAATTCTAGATTGTATTTCTTTTACTTTTGGTGGAATTGGTCATTTTAAATATTTTTTCTATGTTACCTGAATCATTAATTATTCAATTTTTTGTCATTCCAGTAAAATTATAAAAGGTTTTACATTTAAAGGTTGTCCCTATAAACTGATTGTTACATTTTTTTTAATCTCTAATAGACAATTGCTCAAGTTTTAGTTCTGGCAAGACTCCCTGTATATTTGACTGAGAGAGTGTGCTTTGTATTAGATGCAGCATAGCATCAGGTATTATTATGCATATTTTGTTAAATTCTGTGTAAAGGTAACCTAGCCCCTCCTGCCAATGGCTAAAATTTATTTTGCCTTCAGATTTAACCTAAAATTTAGTCTGGTTTATCAGGCTAAAAATAGACTGTTTTGCATGAGCAGCAGATACATTTGTTAGGGAAATAGAAATACAGGGAAAGAGATGCTGTGCTGCAGGGCCTTATCCATTTACACCCTTTTGGTTGTTTCCACATGCAAATGCAGATCTAGAGGTTTATAAAGAAATGCAGATTAATAAAGATAATAACTTGGTAAATTTAGTAAATGACAGAATTAAGAGTAGGTATAAATCCTTCACAGTATATATACAGATGGCTCAAAAGATTCAGTTTAAAATAAAACAGGATTTGCTTATGCTATTCCTGAACTTGGTGTGTTTAGCTGTGTATACAGTGGAAATGTTAGCCATACTAATGGCCTTACAGCGGGTAGAAAAAAATTAAAATGAAAAATTCTTATATGTTCAGATTAATATTATCAATAATGTCTATTTAAAATGTTTCATCTGAAAGCCGTATCGAGTTACTATAAGAAATTTATGGAGTTAGATTTAGAATGACCCAAATTCAAATAGAAATTAGGTTTATGTCGATACCTGCTCATAAAAATATATTAAGGAATGATATAGCAGATCATTTGACTAAGGTGTCTTTAAAACAAAGTAGAATTATGGAAATAGCATATTGTAAATCTGATATAAATTCACTCATTAAGTGCAAAATTAATTCTGAATGGCAACAATTGTGGGAAGAAAGAACAAAATGTCATCATTTATTTCATATGCAAAAGAAAGTGGGGAATATGGAAATAATAGGAAAAAAATAAAAAAGAAGAAGTAGTAATGACAAGATTACGGCTAGGACATACTGGATTAAATAAAACTTTACATTTCATGGGTAAACATCCAACCGGTAGTTGTGAGTGTGGGATATGGAAACAGTAGAACGTGAAATAATTCATTGTGGAAAAATATACATTGAGTAGAGAGAAGCTAAAAAAAGAAATTAGGAAATATGACATAGAGACATTAAAAGGTAACAAAATATTAGTTAAACATAAAACAAATAAAGCAGTTATAACATTTTTGAAGGAAACTGGATTTATTTATTAGAATTTAGATTAAAGGGAGATGATCTGGTCCACACTCCAGCATAGTACATGGCGATAATACATCTTAACGTTAGACCGGCTCGAACTGGGAATGATTTTCAGGCATTTTTCCATCTACAGCGGCCCACTTACACGAAGCCAGCCAGACACCCACTCAAACATACTATGTCTATGTCACTGACTCACGTTTTGTAGCCCAAAATATTTTCATAAACCGTCTGGATCTACGAAATTTTGCCCAAATTGAACCAAAGTCTATTGATCTCTTAGGCCATAAATCTAAAGAAAAATATTTTTTACCCATAGTCGGCCATCCTAAACCGCCAGATTGGAAATATCCCAACCTGGCAACAATGCATGTAAGACGGGAGACATTAGCCTTTAGATGCAAAACCCCATCATGCACTCAAACATATTTTTGCAAAATATTCGAACATAAATTTGCCAAATAAAGAGGAACATTGTAGTTTGGTTTAAAGAAAGCATTTTAGTTTAATTATAATTTAGTTTGTTGCAAGGATTTTACAGTTTGTAGAAATAGAAAATCACCCCATATGCCAACCGTCACAAGGATGTGCATGACAAGGAAGGGCTATATATACTGCATGCCTCATACAGGTAGTTAACATTGTATTACTTCTTGAGCTCCTTGAGTTATTTACTGACACAGGTAGGTGCTTTGGTTGACCCTGATGTTAGATGTCACCCGCCAGTAAAAATCAGAAAGAAGAAGAAGTCGTCTTCTCAGTGCAGAGGGCCCCATTCCTGTTTTTGCCTAGAGCCCCAAATTTCCTAAATCCACCCCTGGACACAGGAAATATATACATTTAGTTAAACACATCTAAACACAGAAACAATGACAGAAACAGCTGATAAAACAACACAAACACTTGAAAGGTCATAGAAATATTGGTACCTATTCCACTAATGTATTCTAATTTGAACCAAAAAAAAGGTCTCTATTTCTTATATCTATATCTTAGGATATACTTTTGTGGTGCTAAACTTCCCTGGCATGTGGAAGCTTCCCTCTCCATAAAGTATGCTTAAAATGACATGTAAGAAAATTAATCAAAACTTAAGTTTCAGTTTCTCAAAGAGTTGTTTAGCTGTTTTATTTCCCAGACTGAAATATTTCAACAGATAAGTGAAATCTTAAAATTAAACCAGCTCAGGCTCACGAACTGCATAAAAAAATTAAATAGTACATATTAAACACACTAACTAAAATGGTTGATTAGTTTCATGTTAATGAACTCGTTTAGCCGTCCGGGCTCTTTCTTCCAGAGTGGAACCAATATTCCAGGAGTGTTTCCGACCGGAACAGGATCCAGGTTGTCCCCGGAAGAGACCGTGTGAGATGGCGGTCGGTTTTCGGACCGTTTGGTAGTTTTCTTCTGTTTTTTTAGCTCCTCGTCCGAAACGAACCGTCTGCCTTACGGGAGCTTACTTCCAGGCCGCTATGGAGGGGGGCAAACCGAGCCTGACGCTGGTCTACCAGGCGGTCCAGGTCTTGTACCACGACCCGGACCCGGCCGGGAAGGAGCGAGCCTCGCTGTGGCTCGGGGAGCTTCAGAGATCGGTGAGAGCCCTGGGGAGTGGGTCCGCGCGGGTCCGTGTGGGGTTCCTTATGGGTTTAACGTGTCACTTTAGGGAGGGAGCCGACAGGTGAAGCGACCTGCGCCGTCCCGGAGGAGCCTCTGGTTCCGGTTAGCATTGTAGCTAAGCTAACGGAATGAATGGATCAAAACAGAAACACATCCTGTACTTTATTCACTGTATCCCACATTTAATCAAGTAAACATAAATCAAATCAACTGAACACGCAACTAATCATCAGTTTAAGTATTAAAACATGTGATTTTATTTTGGAAGAGAATGTTTATTCCTAACAGGCCCTGTTCCGCTGTCAGCATGGCTGACTGACAGCTGAAACAGACTCTGGATAAAAATCACTAGATTTACCTGGAAGAGGATTCGGATCACTTGCAGGTGATAGACCAGATCCAGAAGATTGAAGGGGGGGAGGGTCAGACCACTTCAACATTTCGGCCTTTTTACAGCAGCTCTAAATAAACCCTGACTATAAGTTTTATGGAGTAAGTATTTTTTATCCTTTAGACCCGGAACAGGAGAAAATCACTTTCTGACAGGAAAGATTTTACAGCAAACAGCTGGAGTACTCTGTAAAAAACATTTCGGGTATGTCAACATTTAAAAAAAATAATTATTTATGTCCACAAAATATGTTTAATTTTCTGTTATAAGGCCACCTTATATCCTAGAAGTTATTTGGAGCCTGAGATAGTCCTGGGACATCCACTGCATTGAAAATGAATTAACTGATCGTAATTGAGGACTAGTTAATCTGCTCTGGCTTGGATGAAGGGAAGTACATTTGGTAAATTGACTGAATCCTTGCATTTTAGTAATCATCTCGATATCGGTGGAAATCAGGACGGAAGTAGGATTAAGGAAGGAAGCCTTAGGGAACACTTTTTAAAAATCCTTTCAGATCCAGTTGGAAGTGGTAGTTTCCTAACACCCTGGATCTATGTTGAGGTTCAGATCCTTATCTACTGCTAGAAGAAATCCAGCTTTGAACCAAAGTGGCGTCTTAAAAAATAAATGCAGGCTCCACCCCCTAATCTGCTTCGTCGTTTGGTGACATCTCTTCTCCTACCGTCTGCAGATGTTTGCCTGGGAGATCTCCGACCAGCTGCTGCAGCTTAAGCAAGACGTAGAATCATGTTACTTCGCCGCTCAGACCATGAAGATGAAGATCCAAACTTCCTTCTATGAGCTTCCTCCAGAGACCCACAACGCACTGCGGGACTCGCTGTTGACCCACATCCAGAACCTCAAAGACTTGTCCCCCATCATCGTCACTCAGGTAAAAGTCGCCCCCAGAAACCTTGTTTCTGATGTATCTTCTATTAGGACAAAAATAACAGGGTTTGTAAAGTGAAAAGTTTGGCTTTGGTACGCCCTAATTTTCCCCGGAAACCTTGCTCAATTGTTCAAAATATCACAAAAAGCAGATCCTGGAGTTGGAAAAATAAATTTTTTTATGCTGAAAGCGATGCGGTGTGAAAGTAGCATTACACTTTCTGATTGAATTAACCTGTGACACATAATATACCTCAAAATGATCCCATAATCAGGATAAACATTCCATTTTAAAAGGCAGGAAATAGCTTTTCAGAGAGGCTAAACCCCCATATGCTGCGCAATGACGCCGCAAAAAGCCTATAGATGTGATATACCAAGGTGTACACCCTTTGGAATATTCCTAGATAAAATCCTGCTCTATATACACTAATACACAATTAAAAAAACTAATTATAAAATTAATTAGCTGGGTAAATCCAACCTTTTGTTAAAAAATGCAGCATGAAAACAACATGTATGTATGCCAGGAAGTAACCTCTCTTGTTTACCATTTAGAATAGTGCCTTGTATATAAACCATCCTAATCCCTCCTTTGATTTTGTTTTTTAATTTAATTTAAATTTTTTTATATTAAACTCTTAAGGTTATGGTATTGAAATGTTGAACAGGCTTTACCTAACCTCTCCTGGTTTTTAATGGTTATTGGAATTAGAGACACTAAAATAATAACATCTGAGTATAATGGAGTGCAGTTTTTTTGCATTTGCTTTTTTGGGGGTAAAATCTAAAGGTTAGGTCTTTATGGCCTTTATGCTAAAGGAGAACTGAGGTAAAATCAAGCAGAATGATGAAAAGGGGGTCCCTATGTCCTCCAGCAGTCTAAGCCTATGGTAGCATACTTAGAGTGGCTCAGGTTATCCTGAGCTATCTCTATAACTATAAGCTTTATCAAAAAGGAAAGTTTTAAGCCTAGCCTTAAAAGTAGACAGGATGTCTGCCTCACGGACTAAAACTGGTAGTTGGTTCCACAGGAGAGGAGCCTGATAACTAAAAGATCTGCCTCCCATTCTACTTTTAGAAATTCTAGGAACCACTAGTAAACCTGCAGACTGAGAGCGAAGTGCTCTGTTAGGAACATAAGGAACAATCAGATCTCTGATATCAGATGGAGCTTGGCCATTTAAGGCTTTATATGTGAGAAGGAGGATTTTAAATTCTATTCTGGATTTAACAGGAAGCCAATGAAGAGAAGCCAGGATAGGAGAGATATGATCTCTCTTTTTAATTTCCATCAGAACTCTGGCTGCAGCATTTTGGATCAGCTGAAGGCTTTTAACTACAGTTTGTGGACTTCCTGATAGTAAAGAATTACAATAGTCCAGCCTTGAAGTAACAAATGCATGGACTAGTTTCTCAGCATCAACCCTGGACAGGAGATTTCTCATTTTTGCAATATTGATCAAAAACAACACCAAGATTTTTTACTTTATTATCTGAAATCAGTTTAATCCCATCCAAATGAAGTGACTGACTAATCAGCTTCTATTTCAAAGACTCTGGTCCAAAGACTATCACTTCTGTTTTGTCTGCATTCAGAAGGAGAAAGTTAAGAGTCATCCAGGTTTTTATGTCTTCAGACATGCCTGTAATCTATGTAATGGGTTAGCTTCATCAGGATTTATAGACAGATATAGCTGGTTATCATCAGCATAACAGTGAAAATTAATCCCATGCTTTTCCTTTTTTCCTTTTCCTCTTGTTGGGCCGGTAGAGCAGTTAATGTTCTGATCGTTTCTGTCGTTGCAGCTGGCTCTGGCCATCGCCGACCTCGCCCTGCAGATGGCCTCTTGGAAAGGCTGCGTTCACACGCTCATAGAGAAGTAGGAAACGCTCACTGATCATGTACTCAATGTCTCTGCTATTTAGCTGCTTTTTGATCACTACATTTGTGGCCACGCCCCCTCAGATACAACGATGACATCAGTTCAATGCCGTTCCTCATCGAGATCCTGACGGTGCTGCCGGAGGAGGTTCACAGCCGCTCTTTGAGGATCGGAGCCAACCGCAGGACGGAAATCATTGAGGATTTGGCTTATTACTCCAACACAGTGGTGTCCCTGCTGGTCAGTTTGTCCCCCCGTTTGTCCAGGCTGTCTCTTTAGTCTAACCCTCGTTTATTAACATCTCTGTTTTGTCCCTCTTGCTCAGACAACATGTGTGGAGAAGACGGGAAACGATGAGAAAATGCTTATCAAGGTGTTCCGCTGTCTGGGCAGTTGGTTCAACCTCGGAGTCCTGGACAGCAACTTCATGGCCAGCAACCAGCTGCTCATGGTTCTCTTCCAAATCCTGGTGAGCTCCTTTCCTGGTCAGACAGTAGTCTGGAGCTGGTAGTCCGAGTCTGATTGGCTCTTTTCTCTCTTTCAGCAAAGGGATGAAACGTCTACAAACCTGCACGAAGCAGCGTCCGACTGCGTCTGCTCGGCCCTCTACGCCATAGAAAACGTCGACACAAACATGCCTCTGGCTCTGCAGCTCTTCCAGGGCGTCCTGACGTTGGAGACGGCCTATCACATGGCCGTGGCCCGAGAGGACCTGGACAAGTAAGGAGCAGTTCCCGGGTTCTGAAAGCAGGTTCTCTGCTGCCTCAGTCGCAATAAAAGCCGGTTTCTGTCTCCAGGGTGCTGAACTACTGCAGGATCTTCACCGAGCTCTGTGAGACGTTCTTAGAAACCACTGTCAGAACTCCGGGTCAGGGGATGGGAGACCTGAGGACGCTGGAGCTGCTGCTCATCTGTGCAGGACACCCGCAGTACGAGGTACGGAAATAACCCCCTGGTTTGGTCTGTGGTTCTGATTCAGAACAGGACACACAGGGATTAAAGTATTCCGGACTTAATTCCAGCAATTGCCTGTGGGTAAAAAAAAGTCACTTTAAAATAAATTTGCGGTATATAGATAAAATAAAAGACAATCAAAATCCCCCTTGTGTTAGTCAGCCAATTGTAGCAAAGCAGCGCTCCAAACTAAAAGTATTAGCCAATCAGAAGAAGAAGGGGGCGGGTCTTAGGAAAGCATGTTCCTCCTCCTCTTGGTTCTTGCTCAGGTTGCCAGACAGATTGTGGTTCAGTGCTGAAGTTTTACACGGAAAGTCAACTTGCGTCGTTTATGGCTCCATTCAGCGGAGAGACGTGGAAACAGTCAAAAAATAAATAAATGAAACTTTGTGTTTGGAGAGAAGGCAGAGTTTCAGCGGGTTATTAGATTATCATTTTTTAAATTAAGGCCTTAATTGGCATTAAAATTCATTAAATTTGTAGCGAATCAAAGTCTGAGCTGCAAACTGGGATGACTTTCAGCATAAACCTGACGTACATTCAGTAAAACAAACTCATCTGAGCACAGAGAGAAATTAAACCCAAAATGGCTTTATGAATAAAATCAGGTGGAGATTCATCAAACGTGAATCCAGACGACACTGATCAGTAAGGGCCCAGTGTCTAAAACATAATCCTCTCTGATACACAGAATCCAACAGATGCTTCCATAGAAATATTATTGCCATAGTCCAAAATGAGTAGAAAAGTTGTAGTGATGAGACGCCTCCATATGGAGGACCAGCTCTACCATATTACCGTAAATAAATGCTCATTAAATAAATAAGCATACAATTAAATGGCCCCAAAAATGCAATAAACAAATAAATTAAGGTAAAAACTAGTGTTGCGCCGATACCTGGCTGTGCTGTATTGGCTGATACCATCTGTTTGAAATTGATGTGTGTGTATATGAAGAACTGCATACTACTTGGAGGTAAAATAATTGCCATCATGGTTTTGTCAAGCTGCTGCCTACCTTTGTGAAGCAGGAAAAAGACAAAGTGAATCCAATAGAACTTTTTATTGCCTACCTGGAATGGGTGACAATAGTTGAATAAACTTTTGGCTCTCAAATGGTATCGGGCCCTATTTGTTGGTACTCGCCGATACCGATACCACCATTTTAGTGCTGGATCGGGGCCCCTCCTGATACTGGTATTGGTGCAACACTAGTAGAAATTAAGTTCTGCAATGCAACATAATTGTGTGTGTGTATATATATCTTAATTAGTTTCTTTATTTATTCACCTTTGTAATAATTACCTTATTTATTTATGTGCATGTTGTAATATTTTCTCTGTTTTCTTCTTGCTTTGTATTTTTTTACCCTATTTATTTCTACCTGTCGGTTTTACATTTCTGTCTGCATTTCTGCCTCATTAAGCAAATGAGGAGGGGGTGTGTCTTAGAGGGTCAACTTCTGCCCATTGGTTGATTTGCATTTTACTCTGACTGTGTTCATTATTATTCCCCCACTAAATAAAAAAAAGTAAGAATTTATTATCTTGAGACTATTAATAACAGGAGGAGAAAGGTAGCGTCAGACGAGCCGAGCGTGTGGTGATGTCATCAGTACGCTTCTGTTCCAATTGACCCAGATTCATGCTGCGTGCTCCCGTTCTCCCAAAGTCCAGACTTTCCTGTGTTCTTCTCAAGAACAAGGACACAAGTCCGTACTCCCGTTCTTATGAATTGATAAACGGCCAAAGACTTTAGACTCTCCTCTCCTCCTGTAGATTTGACAGATGCAGTGAATTTCTAACCTACCAATGAGCAGAAGTTGACCCTCTAAGACACACCCCCTTCCTCATTCGCATAATGAGGCACAAAAATGTAAAAACGACAGGCAGAAATAAATAGAATTGAAGAAATAAATAGGGTAAAAAAAATACAAAGGAAGAAAAAACAGACAAAAATGTTATAACAGGCACATAAATAAATACTTAAAAAATTAAGTAATAAAGTCGAAGATTATAACGGCCAATAAATAAATAGGGTCATTATTACAAAGGAGAATAAATAAAGAAGCTAATTAAAAGAGATTCATACATTTGTCTCACTTTATAATTTAATTTCTACCTACATTTATTTGTTTATTGTATTTTTGGGGGTGTTTAACTGTATGCTTATTTATTTATTGCGCATTTATTTATTTCAGTATTTGAAATATGGCAGAGCTGGTCCTCCATACCTCCAGGCTTCAACAGGCAAATATGAAGATGAGCAAATGAAGCAAAATGTTTGGCAAATGGATTCATTTTTTCGAAGCTTCATTTAGAGTGACCCCTCCTGGAAAAGTGTGGAACTGCAGGNCTTTGCATTTAGAGTGACCTACGATGACGGCGGAAAGAAAGTTGTGGATAAAAGTGCAACAGTGTGCAAGCATTGTGCAACATGTTTTGTTTATGCTAATAGCAACATGACCAACATGTCAGGCTAACCCCGAAATCCCACATACTCCATCAGCGCTCCGCCCCGCTGCGCTCCAGACCGGCTGCTTAAAGCAAAGCCTACAGCCTCCCCTGTGGCTCCCTCCGTCCGCTCCCCTCTGAGTCCCTTGGAGATCGTAGAGGGCATGCGCCAGATGATTAAATTCAAAGCAGCAAAACATACGGAAATGATCCAGGGTTTCCCCTGATCATTTAAAATAATTACAATCCATAATTTTTTGGGGGATTTTTTCATTAATTTCATAAATTTTTATGGGATTTCGAGGTAACAATCAACATATACAGAATCGAACCGAACCGAAAACCGTGACCACGAAACCGTGAATAGAACCGAACCGTGGATTTTGTGAACCGTTCCACCCCTAATATGAAGAACTGCATACTACTTGGATGTAAAATAATTGCCATCATGGGTTTGTCAAGCTGCTGCCTTCCTTAGTGAAGCAGGAAAAAGACTAATACAAAGTGAATCCAGTAGAACACAGGTGTCAAACTGGTTCCAGTAAGGGCCGTGTGGCTGCAGGTTTTCTTTCCAACCAAACAATAGCACTACAGACTCCATTCATATCATCAAGTCATCATGTTCAGATTGGACCTTGATGAGTTGACTGGAGTCTGGTGTGCTGTTGCTTGGTTGGAAAGAAAACCTGCAGCCACACGGCCCTTTCTAGAACCAGTTTGACACCCCTGCAGTAGAACTTTTTATTGCCTACCTGGAATGGGTGACAATAGTTTAATAAACTTTTGGCTCTAAAAATGGTATTGGTGCCCTATTTGTTGGTACTCGCCAATAGCGATACCATCATTTTAGTGCTGGGTTGGGGCCCCGGCTGATACTGGTATCAGTGCAACACTAGTAGAAATTAAGTTCTGCAATGCGACATAATTGTATATATATATATATATATATATATATCTCTAAATTAGCTTCTTTATTTATTCACCTTTGTAATAATTACCTTATTTATTTATGCGCATGTTATAATATTTTCTCTGTTTTCTTCTTCCTTTGTATTTTTTTACCCCATTTCTGTCTGCATTTCTGCCTCATTAAGCAGATGAGGAGGGGGTGTGTCTTAGAGGGTCAACTTCTGCCCATTGGTTGATTTGCATTTTACTGCATTTTGAAAAGTTGAGAGGGCCGCGGCAACCAGCGGAGCTCCGAGGGTAGCGGCAGCCTCGCCTAGTCCATCTGCAGCAGCCCTCTCTCTGAAATGAACCATGTGTGAAGGACCGCTGGCCATGATGGCGATTTATTATTTTTTTATTTGACAAAATGTTCATTTGATTTGCATTTTACTCTGACTGTGTTCATTATTATTCCCCCACTAAATAAAAAAAAGTAAGAATTTATTATTATCTTGAGAATATTAATAACAGGAGGTGAAATGCAGCTCCAGAAGAGCTTTGAATGTGGTGATGTCATCAGTACGCTTCTGTTCCAATTGACCCAGATTCATGCTGCGTGCTCCCGTTCTCCCAGAGTCCAGACTTTCCTGTGTTCTTCTCAAGAACAAGGACACAAGTCCGTACTCCCGTTCTTATGAATTGATAAACGGCCAGGGACTTCAGACTCTCCTCTCCTCCTGTAGATTTGACAGATGCAGTGAATTTCTAACCAACCAATGAGCAGAAGTTGACCCTCTAAGACACACCCCCTTCCTCATTCGCATAATGAGGCACAAAAATGTAAAAACGACTGGCAGAAATAAATAGAATTGAAGAAATAAATAGGGTAAAAAAAATACAACGTAAGAAAAAACAGACAAAAATGTTATAACAGGCACATAAATAAATACTTAAAAAATTAAGTAATAAAGTCAAAGATTATAACGGCCAATAAATAAATAGAGTCATTATTACAAAGGAGAATAAATAAAGAAGCTAATTAAAAGAGATTCATACATTTGTCTCACTGTATAATTTAATTTCTACCTATATTTATTTGTTTATTGTATTTTTGGGGGTGTTTAACTGTATGCTTATTTATTTATTGCGCATTTATTTATTTCAGTATTTTTAAATATGGCAGAGCTGGTCTTCCATACCTCCAAGCTTCAACAGGCAAATAGAGTTGATGAGCAAATGAAGCAAAATGTTTGGCAAATGGATTCATTTTTTCGAAGCTTCATTTAGAGTGACCCCTCCTGGAAAAGTGTGGAACTGCAGGATTGTCAGGGATAGAGGGACAATCATTCATCCATATGTGATGTAAAATCCTGCTGAGTCAGCGATTCCTCGGTGCAACTAGTGGCTTATTTGTCAGGTGTAGATTACAGAGGTTGAAGTCCCCTTTGGTGCAAAATAAACCTAGCATTTAACACTCATTTAGAAAATATGCTGGTGCACACACAGCGTATCAAAGTGTATTTGCGCATAAAGGTAGATGATTGCTTTTATGTTACTGAGGAGAGTTTGGGGTTTACATACATTGGATTCAGGAGGAAAATCAGTTGCTGATTTGAACAGGGGTTCTTTCCCTGCTCTGAAGCAGGAACTGTGATTCTGTGCTACGGGTTTGAAGCATGTATTGAAGCTTTAGACTATCATCACTACAAATATGATTGAATTCTGTAATTAAAAATCTTCAGTTTGTTGATTGTGGAAAAAAATGCGGAGAATCACCAGCAATTAAGGCTTAAACGTTAGGGCTGTAACAGTGCTGAAGTATCGATACTATTCCCGCTCAGGAGGATGTTGGCTCATTTGCTCCGCCCCTCAAAGTTACTCCAGGACGCTCCGCTCAAAATCCGCTCCGTGCTCAGCTTAATTTTACTGCCGCTCTGGCGAAATCATTCCACACTCGCTCAAATTTTCAGGAGAAGGCATTTTCTGATATTTTTCCTTCATGTAATTATGCCAGGTTTCTGGGACACACAGCATTTGATTTAATGATGGGACCAATACATCTGTGTATTGTCTTATTTAACTGCCTGCTAACGTATTGTTTCTCAGCTGTGAATGTAACACCCTGCTTCATTCATGTTGCCCCGCGTTTCCTATTTAATTATTAATTTATTTTACTAGACTACATTAAAAAGGTCTCTTCCCATCCCATTGCTAATGAGATAATAGCGTATAATGCATGTATGCAATCCATTTTCAAGAAAGGCTCTTACCACAACGATCACTTTATGTAAACCCACTCTGTATTGTTAAGTATAGCTAGTGAATGTTTTTATATTTTATCCCAGTTTTTAATCACACAATATGCAATCTTCGTTTCGACGATTCCGTGGTAAAGTTTAAACATAGACTGTAACATGCATATTTTAAGTCATATTTAAATGTGAAATCATTCTGGCTTAAACATGTATATTAATGTACACTTTATCAGAGGATATTGTCCCAAATGTTAGAAAATTTCTATTTTCAAAAAAAATCCTGTCTTAAAATTTTTTTTCTCGTTGTCTTAGTTATACGTCAGCCTGTACACTTAGTTTCGGTCAATCTTATATCAACGGTACGGCTGGAAGCCTTCTACACCAAACCAAGCTTCTGCCGCCCTGGCGTCCTCTTCCACAACATCTTCATCCCCGCTTTCCTCCTCTAAATAACAAATGGATGATGAAGGAGACTCATCCACAACCTCCGACACTAAACTCTCCTCCTCTTGCATGTTTCCTCTGTCCATAGCGTTCCTTGACAGTGTCGTTTCTAAGTCACCAATTTAGTGCTACTTGGTCCCAATGGAATTTCCCATTGGGAACCTGCTAGCACTAAGTTGCTAACTGGTTAGCAAGATGCTTCAAAGAAATCGGCCACAACCAAAGAGCTTGCAAACCTTCCGCCACAACAATCCCACCGTCTCGATAAACATCCAATCAAATTCACTTTATTCACTAGCGTAAAGTCGTGCACCACTCAGGAGAATTCGGAACTGCAAAGGTTGAAATGTCCGCTTCCCTACGACTTTAAAAACTGTCGGTCTGCAATGAGACACCAGGGGAACATGACAGTGAATCTGTGAGGCTGGCTGTGGGCAGGAGTCGTCCTCCCTGTGGGACGCTGCCGGGCCACGCTCAGAGAGCACAGGAAGCTGAAACTGCATCTGGGTTTTAGTTCTCTGAAAACACGAGGCGGCTGCAGAACTTCTTAAGCTGCATCTGAAGGAGGAGCGATGCCCTCTGAGCTGGTTATGACGTCCAGAACTCATCTCATCCTGGCTGTCAGTCACGGCGATGAGGGAATCATGATCTCTAGGGTCCGATATAACCTCCTCAGTGATCCACACGCTGCTCTGCCTGAAGCCCGCTTGGTCTCAGTTCTGATTCTGGTGTCTTTGCAGGTTGTTGAGATTTCTTTCAACTTCTGGTACCGTCTGGGAGAACATCTCTACAAAATAAACGATGTAAATCTTCACAACATCTTCCGACCCTACATCCAGAGACTCCTGCACTGTTTGGCGCGGCACTGCCAGCTCGATCCGGACCACGTAAGGCAACAGAACCCTCTCTAGCTGACCCAGTTCTATTCCTGCTCTTCAGTCTAAAGTTGCTCCCAATCCACAGGAGGGAATTCCAGAGGAAACAGACGATTTTGGGGAATTCAGGATGAGGGTTTCAGACCTCGTTAAGGATGTTATTTTCCTGGTGGGATCCATGGAATGCTTTTCTCAGGTAGCTCCAGAACCTCAGCAAAGTTCTGCTCAGCGCTGTGCTGCAGCCCAGGTAATGTTCTGTGTGTCTGCTCCATCAGTTGTATTCTACACTAAAAGATGGCAGTCCTCCGTGGGAGGTGACGGAAGCCGTCCTCTTCATCATGGCTTCCATCGCGAAGAGCGTCGACCCGTGAGTTTCTCTCCATGGCGTAGAACTAGTTTCAGGTGAGAAGTTCTAAGCTGATCCGATAACTTTTTTTTTTCCAGAGAGAACAACCCGACGGTGTCTGAGGTTCTGCAGCAGGTGGTCCTGCTTCCGGAAAACGTCCACATAGCTGTGCGCTACACCAGCATCGAGCTGGTGGGAGAGATGAGCGAGGTGGTGGACCGGAACCCCAGATTCCTGGGTAGGGCGGTCCTCCCGGTCGGTGTGTGGAAACCCGGCGGACCTCCCCCTGAAGCTAATCCCACTGTCTTCCTCCCGCTGCAGACCCGGTGCTGAACTACCTGATGAAGGGGCTCAGAGAGAAGCCTCTGGCGTCAGCGGCGGCCAAGGCCATCCACAACATCTGCTCCGTGTGCCGGGATCACATGGCTCAGCACTTCCAGGGTCTGCTGGAGATCGCTCGCTCTCTGGACTCCTTCGCTCTGTCCACCGAGGCTGCGGTCGGACTCCTCAAAGGTAGGGGGCGCCTGCCGTCTGCGCTGCGGAGGCTTTGGTTGGTTGTTCAGGTCTGAAGCATCTCTGTCCTTCCTTCTGATTGGCCGCTGGTCCCCTCTGCAGGTACGGCGCTGGTCCTGGCCCGGCTGCCTCTGGAGAAGATAGCAGAATGTCTCAGCGACCTGTGTGCTGTTCAGGTTCTGGCACTGAAGAAGGTGAGCGTTTGTTTAGGTCTCTGGGCGGGAGCTGTGGGAACCGTTCTGACCAAACTTTTCCTTCCAGCTTCTGGCGGAACAATCTACGAACGGGAAGTCAGCGGATCCCACGGTGTGGCTGGACAGGCTGGCCGTCATCTTCAGGTGAGTTTAGCTGCCGGGAAGTTTTCCCACTGCGGCTGCAGACAGTGAACGCATCGTGCTGCTCCCTCCTCAGACACACCAACCCCATCGTGGAGAACGGACAGACCCATCCGTGTCAGAAAGTCATCCAGGAGGTAAATCCCCTGAACTCACCTGAGCTTTTCTGGGAAAGCAGCTTTAAATCTTAACGATTGGCCCCGCCTCTGCAGATCTGGCCGGTTCTGTCGGAGACGCTCAACGCTCACCAGGCGGACAACCGGATCGTGGAGCGCTGCTGCCGCTGCCTCCGCTTCGCCGTGCGCTGCGTCGGGAAAGGCTCCGCCTCCTTGCTGCAGCCGCTCGTCACTCAGGTGATGTCCGCCTCCGATGTCTTGAGCCGTTTCTTACTTGTGCGTTCTCGTGCACTAATGAAACGCCATCAGCCTCAGCCCTAGAACTGTTCCAATTTACAAGAACAGCAGAGAAAGGACAGTCTCTGGATGTTTTTCTTGCCCCTCCCCTTTTACCCAGCATGCATCAGAACAGACTTGTCTGTTGTTGAGATTGACAGCTGTCCCAGCATGCACTGCAGCAGCAGCTTTCGATGGAGCGCTCACAGAGCGCAGAGTATAAAGTAAAAGTTTTTTTTACTCTTTTCTGTTGCTGTTGTTCAATAAAAGTACGTTTTAAGGTCATTTGAGGCGAGAATGTTATACTTTAAAGCGTCACTAAATGGCCTATTTATTGATTTAGTGCGTAATTTTAAAAAAACATTTCCGAAGTTGAGAGGACTGCTGCAACCAGCGGACCTCCGAGGCTAACGGCAGCCAGGGCTAACGTTAGCCGGTCTGCAGCAGCCCTCTCTCTGCATAGACGTGTGTTTTCTGTTTTATTTGGCTAAATGTTCATTTGATTTGTGTTTATCTGACTGTTAACTATTATTCCCCCACTAAATTAAAAAAGTAAGAATTTATTTTTATTAGATTAGATTAGATTAAACTTTATTGTCATTACACAGGAATAGGTACAAGGCAACGAAATGCAGTTTAGGTCTAACCAGAAGTGCAATAGCAGCAAGTGCAGGATAAATAATGGTTCCATAAATACAGGACATGAGTATAGAGATGAATATCATTATTAACAGAATCTTACTAGTAGATGAATATAATATATATAGAAAACTAGTGTTATGAACTAAATTTACAGCTGGATATGTACCGAATATAATATACAGGTGGATGTTACTATAAAAAGGGTTTTTACAGTTATGTACAATAGCATATATACAGATGTACAATAGCATATATACAGTTGGGTTTTACTATAAAAAGAATAAATAAAGTTTTGACGGATCTATCTAATTTAAAGTGCAGTGGAAGGTAATTGCATATTACAGTTTTATCTAGAGACTATTAATAACAGGAGGTGAAATGCAGCTCCGTACGAGTCGAGCATGTGGTGATGTCATCAGTACTCTTCTGCTCCAATGGACCCATATTAATGCTGTGTGCTCCCGTTCCTCCTGAGTCCACACCTTCCTTTGTTCTTCTTGAGAACAGACTTGATGAGGACGCATGCTTGTGATTTGGGAAATGGTCTTGGTCTGGCGACAGCCGTTACCAGGGAAACACTGACTTTGTTTTTCATCTCCATCAGATGGTGAGTGTGTACCAGGTGTATCCCCACTCCTGCTTCCTGTACCTGGGCAGCATCCTGGTGGACGAGTACGGCATGGAGGAGGGCTGCAGGCAGGGGCTGCTGGACATGCTGCAGGTAAACGCCCACCTGTCCACACCTGAGACCACGCCCAGCAGACCCCATCAGCTCACCTAGCTACTCTTTATCCCGTAGGCTCTCTGCATGCCCACCTTCCAGCTGCTGGAGCAGCCCAACAGCCTGAGGAACCACCCCGACACCGTGGACGACCTGTTCAGACTAGCCACCAGGTGAGCAGAGTTTCCTGCTGGACAGCAGGTCCCGTATGGAGAGCCTTTTACTCCATTATTGTTGCAAAGAATGCTTTTCATGAATGGAAATTTATAGGAAAAAAAAAAAAAACAGCTAAATCTACAACTGAAACTTTGAAAAAGTTCTTAATAAAAACAGGTTTTGAGAGTAACTTTGCTGTTTTCTCAGATTTATTTTATTTTTGCACATTACTGTTTCAGGTTGTACTTGAAATAAAGATGATCTGGTCGCAAAAAATGCAATTTGTAAAACAATCTGAAAAAGAGGAATTTAGGAAAACATAAAATAAAATTGATTAAAAAAAGAAAAATAATAATGAATGGATTTCACTCCCAGGTTGCATTTTTGCATTTACAAATCATGTTCTTTAAAAACAACTGTGGAGCAAAATTTCCTCCATATTTCTGCCTCAAATATTCTTCTGGTGTCTTTGCGTCCAGATTTGTCCAGAGGAGTCCCGTCACGCTGCTAGGCAGCACTATCATCGTCCACATCATCCAGTGCGCCATCGCCGCCGCATCCCTCGACCACCGGGACGCCAACTGCAGCGTGATGAAGTTCATCCGAGACCTGGTCCACACCGGAGTCGGCAACGATGTGAGTCCCCCCCCGCCGGTTCATTCTGACATGCAACATAGATGTTAGTGATGGACTGGAACCGGTTTAATCTGGTTCAAAGGCAGACTCTAGGTGTTTGGATTTAACCGTGTGTCTATGGGGGGGTGTGTGCAGCACGAGGAGGACTTTGAGTTGAGGAAGCGTCTGATTGGTCAGGCCATGGAGCAGAACGGCCAGCAGCTCATTAACCAGCTGCTGCACTCCTGCTGCTTCTGCCTGCCGCCATACACGCTGCCGGACGTGGCCGAGGTTCTGTGGGAAATCATGCTGTTCGACCGACCCGTGAGTCCCCCCGCAGGCCGAGTCAGGGTCCGCTCCGTCGGTTCTGGAGCCAGCCCTTCATCTCTGCTCCTTTTGTTTGCAGATGTTCTGCCGCTGGCTGGAAAATGCTCTGAAAGGCTTACCGAAGGAGACGGCGGGAGGAGCCGTGACCGTCACCCACAAACAGCTGACGGACTTCCACAAACAGGTGACCAGGTGAGTTCTAAGAGCGCGGCACAGAACCCACACATCTCTGAGATCAGACAGCCCCAGGTCCTCATTGGTCACACACCAACAGCTGCTGCCACTTCCTGTCGCTTCTGTGGTTGCCATGTCGACACAGTGAGCTGCTGCAGCCATTAGTGAAAAATTCACTATTGGTTCAAAATGAGTGCTGGACCGGTTGGATCTCCCAGCTTAGAAGAGATCCTGCTGGTTCTGATCCAAACAGAGGAGCTCAGCAGTGACTAATCCATGAGGCGTTCAGGGACTGTCAAAGCCTGAAGCTTCACTTTTCTAGTTGAGACTCGTCTTTTCGAAGGTGGGCGGCTGAAAGACTGAAGCTCAGAGGCGGCGAGTCCAGACCCGTCCTGGTAGCAGAGCTGCAGCAGGAAACACCTGACTCATTCACTTGATAAAACCCACTCATCCTGCAGGAACCTGAAGGGCTGCTCTGCTTCTCTTTCAGTGCCGAGGAGTGCAAACAGGTGTGCTGGGCCATCCGAGAGTTCACCAGACTGTACCGATAGCTGCGACCTTCTCATGACACCAGGTAACCTTCCACACCGGAAACTTGTCTGAGCTGCAGCTTTAAGCCTTGGCTTAGAAAACTGGAACCCAGGTTTACTTTCTACAGACTGTTAGAAGCGGAGACCCTTTCTACAGACTGTTAGAAGCGGACACCCTTTCTACAGACTGTTAGAAGCGGAGACCCTTTCTACAGACTGTTAGAAGGCGGAGACCCTTTCTACAGACTGTTAGAAGCGGAGACCCTTTCTACAGACTGTTAGAAGCG
>NW_015150855.1:481236-487045 GCF_000732505.1 Cyprinodon variegatus
GGTAACCCTTTCTACAGCCCTTTAGGTGGCGGCGATAGCCCTTTTTAAAGATCGTTAGGAGGTGCGGTAACCCTTTCTACAGACCTTTAGGTGGCGGCGATAGCCCTTTTTAAAGATCGTTAGGAGGTGCGGTAACCCTTTCTACAGACCTTTAGGCGGCAGCTGTTACCCTTTCTACAGGCCATTGGGAGGAGGCAGTAACCCTTTCTTCCCTTTAGTTTTCACTGGTCTGATACAGACCTCAGTAGGATCATAAAGGTTTATTCCCAGTGATCTGGTATTTCATCCCATTATGTTGGAGGAATTAATTTTGAAGGCAGGAATCCAGCTTTTCTGTTCTCAGTAGTTCAGAGGTTTAAAGCAGAGAAATCCAGCTCTGTTACTAGATGGAAGTTGAATGGCTTGTAGCACAGGTAGAAATGGGCAGCTGCTCACCTGGACTGAATCTTTTTTTTTTCTCTTCAGGTTAAATCTTTAGTTGACCAACATTCAGAGGTGACGGCAAAAAGCTGCGACTGCAGACCATGAGGAAGACGGAGAGACTTTGAATGTGAAACAGGACTCTGTAACCTGACGGAGTACGGACTGATGAGACAGACGGAGCCCACCCCCAGCTCACCTGAGCCAGCCTCACCCACAGCAGGCGGTTCTGGGTGGGCGGGGTCAGGTCTGGAGGAAGGGTGCCCATCGGTTCCTGCTGGATCCTCAGTGGCGATTAATCAGGACGTGCCTGCTAAACTGTTTTTAAGAGATTTATTTTTGGGACTTTGGTCAAGATGTTTTTGTCTGTGCCAAAAAACAGAGCCAAAAAAATTCCCATGATGCTGTGGGCTGAGTGGCGTAACGCTGGAGGATTTGGCGTCACCTTTGACCTTTTATCTTTTGGTTTATTTTAGTTTTTTCCATAAATGGAAACGGAGAGGACTGTGGGTAATGAGGCAGACTGGCACCATGACATCAGTGGTGATGTAGCCTTGCTGATAATAAAAACAGCTGAAATGAAGCCGTGTTTCCATTTTTTTTTTCCTAAAGCGAAACGTAAACTTGGTCCAGTTTAACCGTCGGGGAGACTGCAGGCGTACCTGAGCCCAGGTGCCTCAGTAACCCGACACCATGACAGGAAAGATGATGTCATTAGCTCTACATCTGCTGGGAGTTCTGGTTAAACTGGTTTCTGTTTGTTGTCACCTGGAACACTGGTTCCAGAAATCAACACTCAGACGTCGGGTTTGTCCTCTGGGGAGAAAAATGTTGGGAATCACTCTTTATTTAATCAAAGTAGAAAAAATAATTTTATGGTTAAAATTACAAAGAACATTGAAAAATACAACCAGCTTTAATACAGAATATTTGGCAGTCTGTAGTTCTGATGGACCGGAGCAGAACCGTCTGACCGAATGTCTGCTGGAACCCAACGATCCATGTTTCTCCTCCAGACGTCAGCTGCTCTTCTCTCACCTTCGGCCCGGTCCTGTAAGGTTCTGGGTGGGTTTAGATGTGGTTCTGACATGCCATGCTCCCAGTACCTTCAATCTGTAGAGGTCACCCAGGTTCTGACAGTTCTTTTTGGGTCACATTAAGAAACCAGAACGGCCCAAAAAAAAAAACACCGCCAGTAGTAGTTCTGAAAGACCAGAGCCAGAACTTTTTGGTCGCCTTGTTGGAGCTGAAATGCTGCATCTGATCTCAGAACCAAACCAACCAGAACCTGTTACTGGTTCCCAACGATCTGGACTGGCAGCATTGTAGCTCAAACATAAAGCCTGGAATGAAAACGGTACGGACCAGAAGTAAAACCCAGCTGAAGTACAACAGGAAAAACCAGAATTCTAGAAAGTTCTGGACCTTGACGTTTGGGTTAATAGTCTTAAGGAAATGTGAACCCATCCAAATCGGAACGAGGTAGGTGCTGGTTCTACAGCACTGAAACATCCGGGCTGTCGGGTCGGATCACGCATCATCGGACCCTTGAACTCCTGGTTCTGATCCAAGGTTCATGAAATATTGAGGTTCTGCAGAATCGGATCAGCTTGGACCCGACCCTGGCATTAAGGGTCCTGAAGTCAACCCAGGTGGTTCTGGATCCGGCTGTTCAGCTGGTCCCCATTGAGAATCCACTGGGTCCGTTGTTCATGGAGGCTTCCAGGGACCCGGTTGGGGCCCAGGGCCCCTGGACCCCCAGCTGGTTCTGAAGGAGCCTTTGAAGTTCTTTAAACTGTTCCACCGTCTGGTCCTTCACGTCCGGGTTGGAAATCTGCAGCCGGATGCTGTCGGTGGACCAGTTCAGTTCTCCAGAGAACATCTCCGTCAGGATCCGCGCCACCACAGGAACCACCTGAAACCAGCAGAACCATTAGAACCCACACCAGCGAGCCTGTAGGAAAGGGACACGTCGGTCCGACTCACCTGGACCATGATGAGCTTCTTCTCCTTCGGTTTCTTGTCTGGCCAGTCTTCTCCAAAGCAGAGGTTGACCTCGAACGGTGGCGGGTTCTGAGCCTCTCCCCTCTGGAACAGGATCAGCCCTGAGGAGCAGAAGAACCTTCCTGAAACGGCGCCGCTCACACGAAACCAAACGGCAAAGCTGGAGAACAAACCTTGCAAGAACTCGTTGAGACTGAACACTTTGATCCTCCTCTCCCTCTCCATGGGGTTTGGCGGTCCCTGTTCTGGCATTCCCGGCCCGGACCAGAACACCTTACACTGGCAGAGGCGGATGGCGTAAATGTCCTGCTGCTCGATCTCCAGGATCAGGCCTCTGTCCATCACGTCCAGCAGAGCATCTGTGTAGAACCGCTGCTTCTGGTTCTGGATTTCAGAAGTTCCTGGGAACAGAACCTGCTGCAGGGTGACGGGTCCAAACAGGTCCACCTGATCTGGGGAAGGTTCCAGGTGTCCGTAGTAGAGCCGGCAGCCCTGAGGGTTACTGACGGTTAGAGAGCCCATGGCTCGGCCCCGGTACAAGAACTTCAGGTCCAGATCTGTTACTGCGCCAAGAGAGAGAACACTTTGGTTAACGGTACCGTCTGTTCTACCAGAACATCTTTAGAACCCAGTAGCCCAGTAGCTGTCACGTCCAGGTCGGACTTTTAACCAAGCAGATCTGGTTCAGCCAACAGGGTCAAACCAACTGCTGCCGTACCGTCCTAAGTCCAGAACCACTGCTGATGGTTGTTTCAATTTGGTATTATGGGTTCTATTCTGCAGCTTGATGAAACCAGTTGGACTACAAAAGAATCGGAGGCATTTAACCCGGGCCAAAACAGAACCTCATGGTTTGGGAAGTAAGACGGAACATTTCTTAACCAGTACCGGTTAGTTTGGACCCGTTGTTGAGATATTGTCAGCTACTCTGAACCTTTTGGACCTCAGACTCACATGGGACGCTGCTCAGCAGGTCGTACTTGCAGGGTTGGTGGTTCTGCGGGTCCGGCTGGGTTTGGATGGACCCCATGTTGCTTGCTTCCATGGATTCGGGCTGCGCACCAGAAACTGCAGCGGACAGCGAGTTCAGGTCCTGGAGTCCATTAGGAAGTCCTGCAGGCGGGCCGAAGCTCCCCGGATCCACCATGGTACCGCGGGGCTGCAGGTCAGAGGTCATGGGTAGGAGCGGCAAGGGGATCACCTGGGGAGACCCAAACGACCCGCTGGAGGACAGGCCGAAGGGGGGGAAGGTCGTAGGCTCGTTGATCCGAGGGTCTTTGGAGACAAAAGGTCAAACTGGGTCAACTGTAGCTCGGTTACCAAGGAAACGCCAATCAACACCCATCACTCACTGATGCTGAGGTCCATCAGGTTCGGCATCTGAAAAGATTCACATGTTTTCAGTTTATTCGGTGGGAAAATGGAGACTTACTGACTGTTCAGCCTTATCGTTTCCTCACCTCCTCATCCTCTTCCTCGGCTCCGTCTGAAACAGAACAATCAGGAATCACATTCTGTGTTAAACCCCAAACAGAAGCTGGTCCAGGTGCGGCTCACCTGCGTTCCCAGGCACGTCGCACACCTCGTAGATTTTAAAGGGCTTGAGCGGCGTCTCCTTGGTTCCGTCGTACTTCAGCTGGAACTCCCGGCTCTTGTTGAGGGCGCAGCGCAGATTGGCCTTCCACTTGGCCGGGTCCGGTTCGTCCACTCCCTCCTGGTACTTCCCCGTCTCCACAGCCCACGCCTGCAAGACGCAGCGGAGGAGGAAACATTTAGAGCTGCCATATTCAGAGGTCCCAGTGGATCAGAACTTCCTGTTCACAGAACCGGTTCGGCTCCTAATGGCTGAAACTGAACAGGGTGGAGCCCAGTGCTGCCGGGACGGATCATCTGATTCTCTCAGGGGAAGATTTACCATTAGGCAAATATAGGCAGTTGCCTGGGCCCCAAGTTCCCGGGGCCCCAGGAACTTCCAAAAAAACAATCCGCTGGACTTTTCCAAGTTTAAAGACATTTCTCATCTCATCCAGGAAGCTTTTTAAATTCAAGTTCAACTAAAAGGATTTAATTCTAAATGAAAAAAACTTCCTGGATGGGAAGCGAAATGTTTTCAAACTTCAAAATAAAGACCAGTGGACTATTTTTAAACACTTTTTGGGAATTAATACAGCTATTCCTTATTTGCACACATTAAATATGTTTTTGATAAAAAACAAAAATATTTTCGCCAAAACACCATCAGAACGCTTATATTAAGTCTGTCTCAGCCCCCCCCTTCAGTGTCCACCATATTGGATCAGTCCATTTGCTGCACATGTTCAGAAAGGTCCAAACAGACAGCAGCAAACCATTTGAAAACAAACGATGCAAAGAGCAGTGTTGCCATCTTAGCGCTTTTGTTGCTATATTTAGCTACTTTTCAGACCCCTCTAGCACTTTGATTTCTAAAAAGCGGCTAGCACCAAATCTAGCGACTTTTTTCTGCTACTGGAGACTTTGGAGACAACATCTCAAAGCAGCGAACTCTGCTCTCCAGAGCGAGTAGATTGGTAACCCCGCCTCCTGCTCTCCTCTATCTTGTCTGCTGTCATGATTCATGCAGCTATTATTTCATCCAAATGAAAAATGGAGAACAGAGAAGCAGATCATGGCTTGTCTACAGTGAAAAGAAGGACTGGGTTATTTACTTTTTGGAAACACAGGAAGGAGCAATCAGCTAAGTGAGCTTAGGCTACGTTCACAAAGCAGCCTCAAGTGCCTCAAATCCCATTTTTTTGGCCCATATTCGACCTGGATCTGATCTTTTCATGGCAGTCTGACCAGCACAGATCCGATTTCTTCCAATCTGACCCAGGCCACTTGGCTATGTGGTCCTGGATCCGACACGAATCTGATCGTTTCAAATGCGACCTGTGTTTGAACAGCCAGGTTGCATTCATCCGACCTGAACGCCATTAATAACCGACATAGGTCACTATTCTGGGTCTTACTACGCAAAAGCAGAAAAAAAAACAACAACCATGGCGGACGATGATGCGGAGGGCAGTATTTATTTTTAACCATATTGAAAAGATTGTGTTTTTATGGTTGGAAAAGAACTAGATGCACTCCAGCACTACCATCCATGTTTATTTCTCTAAACACAGAGCAGGCTGGCCTGTGATGTCATCGCATCCTCTACTGCACATGCAGGACACTTGGGTTGTATGACTGCAGTTCAGACAGGAGATCACATACAAGTCGCAAATATTTGGGAATGTGAACGGCAACGCAAAAAAATCGGATTTCACAAAAAAATCGGAATTGAGCATGAAGGTCGCAGAGTGAACGTAGCCAAAGTGATTGAAAAAAAATCTTTCATTCCTTTAGAGACAGCATGAAAGGT
>NW_015150855.1:487449-490686 GCF_000732505.1 Cyprinodon variegatus
ACCAGAGTGTTTTTAAACTGCCGTATCTATACTTCTACTGAAGAAACAGAGGTGTGAACTTTTGGCACCACTGTTTGTATAATGGGTGTTTTTGTCTTCTCAAATCAGAGGGCCCCCTGCCTGTCTTTGCCCAGGGCCCCAAATTTCCTGAATCCGCCCCTGGGATTTTCCTCAGTCTGACAGAAAAGAGGAAGCTGAGAAGAGGAAGAGCAGCTCATGCTTTGCTTCACCAGAGAAAGCAGGAAATGAAACCTCTCAGCAGAAGGAAGTCCAAACGGCTGAAGCAGAGTGAGACATCAGAACCAGTACTGGACACGTTTCCGGTCCTCGCGCCTCACTGCCCAGTTCCCCATTCTGGACTGCCAGCTGCGGTCCGCAGCAGCGCAGCGCAGGGTTCTGCTTTTCATCGGGACTCAAACCTTGAAGATGGTGTTCTCCTCCTCTGACACGGGCGTGTGGCGCGTGGCGTGTTTCCAGGGGATCTGGAAGAGCCGGTGGTCCGGGCTGAGCCACTGGAGACCCGCATACCTGCCGCTGTTCACCTGGGCCAGCAGCCAGGGCTTCAGGCGGATCCTGCGGGGATGGATGCTCATGGCCGGCCGGGCAGGCTGGAGGAGGGAACCAGATTCAAGTTTAGGACCGGCTCCGGAACTGAGCTGAAAGTCCTGCAGCAGATGGTCTGACAGAGACCAGCGCAGCTGGAGAACCGGTTCGGCGGTTCGGAGTCGGATGGACTCACCTGATCTCGGTTCCTGGTTCCGGTTCCGCGCTCTCAGTGTAAAACAGTCACGCGCTCACTTCCCAAACTAACTACCACCAAACAAACTGGAGCTGAAATCGGTGCCGCCCGACACAAAGTTCCACAGATCCGTTCAGCTCAAGTAAAGCGACACGACATCAAAGCAGCTTCCGGCTCATCTCCACCAGCCTTTCAAAATAAGAGCTCCCTTGTAGAGCAGGTGCGCCGAAGCGGCTCAATAATGAACAGAACGATTGAGATGATTCTCCAGCTCGTTCCTCTAGTGGACTGATGCGGATCTTGTGACTTAAACCTGTGGCACATTTCAGCAGAGTTCCCTGGGGCTTTTATTTCGAAATGTTTTGGTTTGTGAGAGCGAAACTACAGGAAGAGCAAAGCAGGCCATAAATGCACGGTGGTGACACAGTGATGCTGTGGGCTGCTTGATGTCCTCTGGGACCAGAAGGTCGTGGATTTATTAAGGAAGTCTCTGGAAACCGAAACCTTCATAGAAGACAATGACCCCAAGCTTTGCTCTCAGGCAACAAAGGCTTGGTTCTGAGGAGGTTCTAGAGAAAACCATGGTTACTAGGCAATTTCACATATTTCTTTACTTTTTTTTTCTTTTTTGCTTTGACAGTTTTAAAAGGACATCAGGATAAAAAAAAAAAAAACTAAGTTAAAGCTCAGTTGTATGACTTCCAGTGAAACAGATATAGGAAACAAATGCGAAAACAAAACAATATTATTAAAATACTTGGAGGTTTTCTACATGTAGATTAAAATGGTTAAGTAATTTGTTTATCTAGTTGATTTGTTGTTGTTTTTACAGTTTTTCAATGGTATTCTAATATGTTCTAATATGTTTGAAGACGTTTTGCTTCCCATCCAAGAAACTTTTTCAATTTAAAATGTCAGAATTAGTTTTGAGTTCGAGGTTAAACACTTGTTAAATTTGGATTAGTGACTATAACAAGTATTTCACATTTGCTCAGAAAGATGTCTTGATTGACATATTTCTGAGACAGTTTCCGGTTTCCCGTTTAAGAGGAAGTAGTAGTTTCCACAGTCAGCCACTAGGTGGCAGCAAATTACAATACATTATGTCAGGGTTTGGAAGCAAGGCCAGGAGAGCTGAATCCGTAAACTAATTTAAATTCGTATTTTGAAATAAAAGATACTCTTTTATTGAAAAAACAACAACAAAAAACTCCAATAATTAACTTTAAAGTTTATTCAGACAGCTCTTTTTGTTTGGCTTCCTCCATTCTGGTTTATAAATTCACCTTATTTTAGTTTCTGCTTCTTTGACAAATTTGCAGCTATTTTCATTCAACTGTATGTAATTTTTATTTAAAAACAAGATTACAATGTTGATATAACTTTTGATTTAATCCGTTTTTTTATGATCAAATGCTTAAACTCCACTTAGTTCTTGTTTATCTTTTTGGTTCTAATGTTTTGTTTAACTTTTTTTTTTATGTGTTTTTTTCATATTCAATGTTTGTTGCTGATAGAAATCCTGAAAGCATCACAGGGAAGGTCAACAAAGCTCCTACCTGTTCAGATGACAGGAAAGCAGAGCTCCAGGTGTTTATTTAGTCCTACCTAAAATTAGGGTTAAAACTTTGGATCCAGTGTCATGATGATGGTGATGAAATGATGAAGAGCAGATTCTGTTTTCTGGACTGATGGAGAATCATCCATCTGCTGAAATGAATTCTGCAGAAGATCCAGGAATCAGAACAAACCAAAGGACCCCTTCAACTTCTTGTAGATGAACCTGGACCGGTACCAGGACCAATCCAGATTTCTTAGTTATTCCTAGAGGTAATTAAACAAGAAGTTTTTCTTTTAATTGATGGTTATGTTTATTTACAGAACCATGATCTAATGCAGAGAAAAGAGAGAAAAAAAGTTATATTTCTCTGAAAGATGGCTAGATTTAGTCCAGAAATAAGTTTTTATTTAAATGTTTCTCTGTTTTATCATTTTTGTATCTCCCTCACCAGCCCGGGTTCTTCTGCTCACGGCTCAACCCACTTATTTCTATTTATCCACTGGATGCTGATTGCCCAAAAAAAGTGAGGCCACTAGCCGCCATATTGGTACTCCTCACTCCCACAGAGACGCACAGCAAAAATGCCTTCCTGTGTAGCATTTGGCTGCAAAACAAGCAGGTTGTCGGCTGTGGGAAGACAGTCAGTGGATGAACTAACCAAGAAAATCCACATAAACACCGATATGTCCTATAGTATAGTATGTAGTGTAACATTAGTCTGGCTATCTCTGACTGACTCGAAGATATTGACTGAGTTAGCCATCAACATTGTGTCTAACATTAGAAAATAGAAAGCAAATAGTCTTAAGTCCCCCTGAAAATAAGAACTTTATCGTTGTTCGATGCTGTAGTTCTGATGAACATCAATATGTGCGCTTCTCAAGTTCTGATTAAAATGAAAAAGAGAGATCATATCTCTCCTATCCTGGCTTCTCTT
>NW_015150855.1:490966-494322 GCF_000732505.1 Cyprinodon variegatus
TTAGAGTGGCTCAGGTTTCCTGGACAGGGCCGCCTTTTACAGGTGTCCTTTTCTATCTCTGCTTCTGTCTCCTTGAACCCCAGTCGGCCTCAGCAGATGGCCGCTCACACTGAGCCTGGTTCTGCTGGAGGTTTCTTCCTTTTAAATGGGAGTTTTTCCTCTCCACTGTCACTACAGGCATGCTTAGTCTCAGGGATTGCCTTCGAGTCAATGTGTCAATGCAATCAACTGGTTTTCCTTAGCTAGAAAACTTTAAATCAATTCTACTTGATGATCTGCTGAACTGTAAAGTGTCTTGAGATGACATGTGTTGTGAATTGGCACTATAGACCGGTCTAACTAGGGAGTACCCAATATGGCTGCCGGTGGCTTCACTCCACCCAGTACTACCAATGGGCAATCAGCAATCCAGTGAATGAATAGAGATCAGTGGCTCAACCAAGCTTAGCTGGTTTCTCCCTCAGGCTGGTAACATCAGTTTGAAGGTCACAACGGGAGTTCAACAGCACCCCCTGGTGGTTGATCTACTCAGCACTGCAGGTTAAAGTGTAAAAAATATTCCTGTTCTTGGTTCACAAAAGGAGTTTTTCTTTTTAACTGAACAAAATTTTTTTTATTAGTAAATCATCTCTGAAAGGCATTTTTAAATTGAAATTACTAAAATGGAGTAATAATGACTTTAAATCTGTTAACCAATAATATGATGGATCCTTCAGTAGCTGCTGTTTAGTCTTAATCTGGGATTGGCTGGAATAATCTTTAGGTTTCCCGTGATAGGTCAGTCTGAATTTCCTCATCGCTGTCTGGTGTTCCACCGTGGATCTCCGTGGATTGACCTGTCGACGGCAGACCCACTGTGACATCAGGTGACCTCTCCCAGCTGTAAATTCCACCTTCAGGTTTCTCAATGACAACAAACAGATCCTTCTGAAAGCGGCAGCGCCTGGCTGGGTCACCGAGAGAGACGTCTGAGGATTCTGTGGGTAGGTGAGGTCTGGACCTGCTGTCTGCTGCTGAGGAGGAGGAGGAGGGAGCTGGAGGAGGAAGAGACTGCCTCCGAGTGTACAGGCCCTGTCTGCCGTGGAAGCTGCCGGACTGCGAGGGAGCCTGATGACTGAGAGATTCATCCATGAACACCGGAGACCCAGATCTCACCTAAAGAAGAACCAGAGAATCAGTCTGAAGGAACCAAATACAGATGATCATCACCTTCTATGGTACCATGTTGTCCCCTATTCTGGCTCAAGCACAAACACAGAGCCCAAACCCAGCCAGTGACCAGTCTAAAAAAGTAAAAAAAAAAACAATCCAATTGTCAAGGGCAATCCTCATCCTCCTGCAGCAGTGTGTCGCAGTGAGCTTGTCGCAAATGTTTTTGATTTATGTCCCATTTTGAAGCGTGGTCTGTGCTATGTTATTCCATGCCAAGAGGGCCAATCAGGAACTAGCTGTGGGTCTAGATTAGTGTTGCGCCGATGCCATTTTTTGGCCCCGATACCGATACCCGATACCTGGCTGTGCAGTATGGGCCGATACCGATACCATAATAATGTAAAATAATTGCCATCATGGCTTCATGTCAAGCTGCTGCCTACCTTTGTAAAGCAGAACAAAATCTAATACAAAGTGAATCCAGTAGAACTTTTTATTGCCTACCTGGAATGGGTGACAATAGTTGAATAAACGTATGGCTCTCAAAATGGTATCGGTGCCCTATTTGTTGGTACTCGCCGATACCGATACCACCATTTTAGGGCAGTATTGGGGCCCCCTCCGATACTGGTATCGGTATCGGTGCAACATTAGTCTAGATACGGCCGAGGCGGTGAGAAAGTGGGGGCAAGTTTTTGCGACATGAGGGCGAAAAAGAGCGGGGATCCAGGTGGAAAAAGGGTCCCAGCGTTCTCGCACACCTCGCTCTTCTAGCTGGTCCAACTTCATGAGTCGTTTTCTGCTATGGTGGTCATACAAACAAAATAAGCTGGCCAGGAAATTCTCATCTCTGCATTTATCCCATCCTCTTAGGGAGCAGTGTGCTGCCATTGTTCGGCGCCCGCTGTGCAGTATGGGGTTATGGGTCTTCCTCAAGGACCCAAGATGGAGGTTATGGGGATCGAACCGATACTTGCAACCTTCTCATAGCACAATCACAATGCTCTAACCCAGGGGTGTCAAACTGGTTTCAGAAAGGGCCGTGGGGCTGCAGGTTTTCTTTCCAACCAAGCAATAGCACACTAGACTCCATCCATCTCATCAAGTGAGTCCAATCTTAACATGATGACTTGATGAGATGGATGGAGTCTAGTGTGCTATTGCTTGATTGGAAAGAAAACCTGCAGCCACATGGCCCTTACTGGAACCAGTTTGACACCCCTGCTCTAACCATTAGACCAACTCTACCCCCTAACTCTTGTAACTCTCAGAACTGCTGTCTGAGGTCCCTACAGATTTACTTTCAATAGTGGAGCATTGCGGCTCTCCTCAAAGTTGAATCGTTCTCACAAACATGGTCAGCACAGGTACTTCAGATTTGATTCACCTTTTCAACCCTTCCTAATGCCAACAGGAGGAGGTTGAGAGGGCAATCTGGCAAACTGCCCTCTGGAGGCCGTTGTAGATGTTCTACAGATCCAGTAAGTTCAATTCCAGATTTGTTGCACTGGCATGTATTTTCCTCTAAATTTGGAAAGATAAAGGAGGATGAGTAAAGCACATGTGCCGCTGCGTAAAGAACTTTAGAGAAGATGAAGGTTCCAACATAATGAAAGGTTATGTGTTAAACATAAAGCACATGTACAGTTAAAGCTTAGTCTGTCAGCAGGGGGCAGATATTTTTATCTGCTTTCTGAAAATGCAGCTGATCCTTCCCAGTTTTTTATCCCAAACTCAACTTCTCTTTGCTCCCAGGTTAACAAAGCCGTAGTCAAAGCATGCCAAAATAAACGATTCTTATCTGAGTAATGACAGCAGTAAAAACCTTTGGATGCTTTCCGACCGCGAGGCTGGGGAGGATGTTAGTTTCCTGCGGCCGTCTCCTCCTGACAAATCGAAGCAGGAGAAACAGAAAGGCTGACAGAAACGTCAGCAAGATCAGTGCTGCGATTCCACCTGCCAGCCTGCTGTCCATGTCTCCAAACAGCTGCTGCTCCTTGAACGCACCATGAGGAACTGAAACCAAGAAACAAAGATAATGGCAGTAAATGCATCACGAAGAACCGAATGAAGATGGATTTTAAAGGAAAATCCAGTCACATTCAGAATACTAACTTCTGAAAGTACTTTAAATATGAAATTATTACATAATGTTCAATACATACCGTAAATTCTCTAATATAGGCCCGGGCCTTTATTTCACT
>NW_015150855.1:495276-505790 GCF_000732505.1 Cyprinodon variegatus
CATGCACGTGGGCATTGTCAGTTTCACTATAGCTCTGGTGAATTTCAATGGTGAAGTCCTCTGGAAATCTTCAATAATTGTTGTTGCTTGCAGATGTGTCTAGTAGTTCCCATTGATTTTGCTTGTAAAGCGGGAGAATGGCGCTAGGCTTACCGCACCGTGACGTCACTGCCAGAAGATGGCAGGAGGGAGTTGTTACTATATTTGGGCAAAAATGGCCGCTCCCAGACAAGTAATATTCTGTAAAAGTTACAAAAATATCCACTGGACTTGGTTTCCAAGATTTGAAGACGTTTCGCCACCTCTCCAGGAAGCTTTCTCAATTAAAATTTCTGGATCCGCAGTTAGTTTGAGTCTTATATAGACAAAGCCCTGTATCGCTTGGAAACATGCAAATGGACTCAAACTCACTGCGGATCCAGACATTTGAATTGAGAAAGCTTCCTGGAGAGGTGGCGAAACGTCTTTAAATCTTGGAAACCAAGTCCAGTGGATATTTTTTGAACTTTTACGGAATGACTATGACCTGGGAGACTGAGAATCTTCATCAGCACAAGTAATATTGTTTTTATTTTTTTTTACTGATTAACGCCAAATACATTAAATCACCGGGAACGTATTAGTTTTAGGCATTGATAATGATCCATTGATTAGTCCTTGCTTACCAGACTTTTCCTTTAACACAGGAACAGTTTTAGCTTACAGACCTCATTATGCAATAGAAAAACACTAACTTGATGCTTTGGCCAAAGAGTCGTTACTGATTTGCACTATTCAGAAGCAGCCATTGTGACTAAAGGTGAATCCCTAACCGGCCCCTGAACACTAAACCTGAGCACATTTGCATGTTCCTGTAGAGGGTGCTCCACATTAAGGGCTGTCCCAAACCATGTAGTGGGTAGGGCCAGTGGACCTTCAGCCCTTAACTAGCGAGTTTGCATCAGTGCAGGCTCGCTGGAATTTGGCAGCGGATGTAACAGCAAACTACTGGCAGAGGAAAACACATGATTTCAAATTTCAGTTTCACTGGTTTGCTGCCTTTTCATCGCAATGATAGAAAATCGCAAGTTAGGAAAAAGAAAAATATGTTATTAATCCCTAAATGGAAGGTCCTGTTTAAAATGGTTTTATTTGACTAGATAGATTTATTTTTTAGAAAATGGAAAATGTTTAATGTTATGTTAACCGGCACCAGAAAGCAAGCACATGGAATTTCACTGTGTTGCCATACGAACAACTGCTTCCCTTTCCGTTGGAGAGAAGAGACTGTCCCATTCTCGTTTATACCCCCTACATACAATGCAGGGGACTTGTAGAGCTGAATGTGAATTAAATGCAGTAACACTTGATAGTTAAGGGTAAATGTTTAGGGGCGGTTTGGGATTTGGCCTTACGGACGTTGGTTTCTCCCTGGTTTCTCCACGGATCTGCTCCTTGCCACTCCATCATTATGTCCAGTTCTGTCCAATGTTTCAGTGCCTGAATTTACCTAATCTTTCCTCCTTTACCCTATCAAAGAACACATTTTTTCTCTCTAAAATGTTCTGACCTTGTGTTCTTCCTATTACACCAAGGCACTAACAGAACGAGCTAAAGTGAATGAATGCACGACCGTATCTGTGTGTGCTTGTGGACACGTACACTTTGGGACACCCACACTTCGTCCTCACCTGCCTGTCCTCGTTGCAGGACTTCAATGTCCACTGAGGCTGAAGCTTCCTCTCCCGATTCATCATCCCTGGCAATAACCTGCAGAGACAACAATCTAAGGATTGTCCTGACATTGATTCAACATGAGCGCTCGACAGGGCAAGGCAAATTATTATTTTATACACAACCACTCATGCAAAAGGTATTTTGTAGGGTATCAAACAATATTACAAACAGTTCATTAGTCGGCTTCTTTGTTTATTGGAACCAATAGTTTGTAAATATGCCAGGTTTTCAGGCAGTTCGTTCCACATCTGAGGATCATAGCAATTAAATGCTGCCTCATCAAGTTCTGGTTCTGGGAAACTAAATGGCTCTCTGAAAACCTGAGAGGTCTACGTGTGCTTTATGTACCTATAACAGAATTTTGAAGTTTTGGAAAGGTAGGGAGCTGATCTCTATCCTCACATTAGGTCCAAAACCCATAATTTTGGTTTACTTGCCTTAGAAGAAGAAGGTTCTGATCTATTTGTTCATTAATATGAAGGAAAAATTGAGCAAAAAATTCAGCCAAGTATAGAGGATGAGAAAAATGCAGTGATAACGAGATATAAAGTAGAATATCATCAGCATATAGGGATCACAAACATGCGAAACAAGACTGACCCAAAAACTGAGGAACTCTATGTTTCATTTTAATTTGTCTAGATGTAATATAACCAAATCACACAAAGTAATCTGGACCCGTTCAGTCCAGAACCAAAACATTTCCGGAGCTTCGGAGATGGAGACTGCTTTTCACACAAATCAACTTCTAGTTCCTTGGTTGTGAGCTGTTTCTGGCAAAGATCCATAATTAATCTTAGATGCTGTCAACAGTAGAGCTGCGAGGGCCGTCCGCTGCCATTTGTGGCTTTAATTTGTGTTGAATTAATAATATCAGATTATATAATTGCTTTGTTCTGACTGACTCCAGATTATAGACATTGAGACTTTCGCAGGAAATGTTTGAATCCAAAGCTTTGTTTTTTCCTCCACAGCGGTTCATTATCCCTGCAGACAGAACTTTGCACCTTAATGCCATCAAAATTGTGATTGAAATTATCTGTAAAGTCACGAAGAAGCTGCGGACGGCCTGGGTGATGGAGAGGAGACCTTGCAGAGTTCTGAGAGTGAATCCAACCTACATCCAACATGTTTGCCATTTTGTTTTGTCTTGTCTTAAGAGATAAAAGCTTGCTGAGTTTACTGAAGGGTGGAGCTGAAGTGGATTCACACTGTGAAGCTTTTAGTCTTTATTTTTGGCTCCTGCTGGTTCTGCTGTCTGACACTCAGCTTCCACCTGATCTCCAGGAAACAGCCTGCCAACACATCTGAGGCGTCCAAACATCACAACTCTATATTAGTCTGTTTAAACCAACTCACCTGCAGGAGGTGTCTGTCAAAGGGTCGCAGCTGGTCCGTTCTGGCGATTAGAACCCCCTCCTGGGTGACTTGGTACAGTTGAGACGGGGGATGAAGGAAGAAGCGGATGTTTGGATTCCGTCCCTGCTTTTTGAGAGCAGTGTTAAGTCAACAGGTGGGACTCTGTATGGTTGGGACGTGGCAGGGAGTTTATGTTCTTACGTCAGGGAAGTCCCAGTCCATAACCTGGACCTGTAACACCTGGTTCCCATAAGTAGAGACGATAGAGGCAGGACTTGAGCTCTGAATGATGAACCCTTTGAAGGTGGTTGTGTTAAACAGAGGAGGGAAGGAGTTCTCACTGAGGACTCTGACAAAAGCCGTGGCCACGCTGTACTTTAACTCATCCTCTACCTGGGACACCTGGACAGAAGCAAGAGCACACTCATCAGAAAAACGTTGAGGACAATGGAACAGGACGAAGGAAGCCATGTTGCTACCATGATGGTGAGGGTGAAGTTCACTGCTGGTCGCCGGTCATCTACAGCTCTGGTTAACCTGATCTCACCTGTCCTGTTGTCTATAATAAACCTGCCGTGATCGTCACCTGGGGGTCGAATGCACACCTGGTCACACCTACTCACTGTTATGTTGAATTGATCTTCTTAGACCACTGCTGACCTGACAGGATTGTATACAGGAGAGGAGCGTTGATCCCCAGATCTCCATCCCTCGCTCTGATTGGACCAGGAGAAAACTCCAGAACCGTATCCTGAAAGGGAAAACAAACACACCTGGAGGCTGAGGTTCAGTTAACAGCTTAACAACAATAAGGATGTTGGTATGGACCCTTTATCCAAGTTCTCCTCTTCAGACTCAGAGTGAGCTCAAAGATGAGCTAATGTCTATCAATCTATCCATGTCCGTCCAGCCGTCTTTCAGTCCATGTCTTATTTTTTTCTGTGATTTTATTTACAAAGAAGCACAATAAATGAAAAACTTTCCTTTTTGATAAAGCTTATAGTTAGAGTGGCTCAGGTTATCCTGAGTTATCTCTATAGTTATGCTGCTATAAGTTTAGACTGCTGGAGGACATAGGGACCCCTTTTCATCATTCTGTTTCATTCTATCTCTTCAGCCATTCTGCAGTATTTGTTTGTTCAACCTTTAACTTTATGCTCTTTCTGCTCATTGTCACCATAGTAGCTTCATCTGGTCTGTTCCTGTTGTGACTCCATCCTGAGAGAAATATGTGCTGGGGTGCTGCCAACAAGGCCTTAGATTAAAGTTGAAAGAGTTGTTTTTCAGTGTTCAGTTCTGTTTTTCTCTTATTCATAGCTATGGGCTCAGCATTTACTGTGACTAACTGGTGCTCTCTTGTTCCTCCTTTGACATGAAAACTGTCTAAGATCTTGTCTGTTTAACTCTTTCCGCCACCTTTGGAGCTAGTTTGCCCTTAGCTTTTCTAATATAGACTGGTTTTGCTGGAGGTTTCTTCCTGTTCAAAGTGAATTTTCCTCTCCACTGTCACTGCATGCATGCTCTGTGAGGGACTGACGTAGAGTCAACAGCACAATGCAAGGGAATGTCTGCCGTCTGAATTCTGCAAAGTCAATAACTGGATGCACTCAGCTGGTTTCCTTTGAATTAATCTGACTGGATGATCTGATTGGAATGTCTGTAAAGTGACCTGAGATGACAGCTCTTAGAGTCTTTATTTTCCCAGAGGTCAGTGTTGAGGCTGCTCTGGTTGCTCCTGTTTACCTGGTTCTTCCACGTAATGTTAGCGGTGTAGGTTGGGTTCATGCAGACTGGAACCCCTGGAGACACAGGTGTGCAGGGCAGGAAGTGAGGATAGTGGTCATCCACATCCTCGACGTTGACGGTGAGTACTGTGGAGACTTTGAACTTCTCCACAGTGTTGGACTCCTGTGGACAGAATGACCGATGGGGTAATACCTCCAGCTTTGGACCTGTTTTGACCGGCTTACATCTCACCTTTACCTGAGCCCACAAAAGGATCTGCAGGCGCGTTCTACTCTCATAGTCTAGAGGTTTGTTCAGCACCACTTTCCCACTGTTAGGCAGGTCGATCCTGAAAAACCGTGAATCTTCCTGCAGGTACCAGAAATCTGGTGAAACAGCTTTTTTGTTTTGCAAATGGATCTTGAAATGGGCCAAAAGATGGCAGAGAACCTACTGAGGACTGGTCAATGATGTAGGTGATCATGTCTCCATCAGAGTCCTCAGCCTTCACGGTGAAAACCACAGAGTTCACTGCTGCAACCTGCAGAAAAAAATAAAATAAAAGGTATTCTCAGTACAGAACCATCAGCTGGACAAAGCAGGTTCCTCTAGAATCTGCTCCATGTGATGATTCACCTCGCTGACGGTGAACGGTTGGATGGTTGCCTCCAAGAACTTTGGTTTGTTGTCGTTTTCATTCAGAATCTCCACCAGAATTCTGTATTGGCTCTGGAACAAGGTGACGTTGCTTTACTGGACTGACCGGTGGCCCTGTTCTCTGCTGAGGACCGTGTTCTGTGGACTTACTTGTTTGATGTTGCCCTCATAACAGGTGAGCTCAGCGATCAGAAACGGCCCCAGAACCTGAGAATCACGCACGTCTGGAGTTAATCAAACAGGTTGGGCTGTGTTCTAGCTTTGTCTGAGCTCTACCTCTCGGTCCAGGACTCTGGAAGCAGACGAATTGAGTCTGATGGTCCGCCCCTCCAGGTAGAACCAGATGGCATTCGGTCCGGTCAGGCACAGACGGACGGCGCTGGCTCCTGGTTCGGCTCTGATGCTGATGTTGGAGATGAAGTGACCAGCAGGGCTGTTCTCTCTTACCGACGCAAAGATGTTGGAGCCGCCCACACATAGACTGACTGAGGGACAAACAGAACCAGCACCCCGTGGAGCGTACCAGAAACAACAACTGGCTGATTATTCAGAAAATGTTCTCACCTGTTCCAGAATGGCAGGATACTCTGAGAACCACCTGCCACAGCAGCAGACAGAAGGGCCGTGACATCTCCCCCCCCACCTGGGAATGGAAAGATGGAAAGAACATCTGGATCCGAGCACATAAAGCTGCACCTCATTAAACAGGGAAGAACAAGTCAGAACCTCCAGAGAAGGATGGATGTCAGCTTGGAGCTCTGGGGCAAACAGGAATTAACTCTCTTCTGTTTTATCTAGAGTTTAAAAAAAAAGATAATCATATAATCACCACATTGCCCTCCTACGAGAGAGCAATCATCAAACCAGCAGAAGATTCATCGTCCTGTGATTGAGGGGAACGTCCCAGACATCGTCCAATTAATCCAGTCCAAGGTCAGAGCGGGAGGCTCAGAGAAATGAACAGAAACCTCAGACTGTGCGACTCTACAGACCTGCGTCTGTTAACAGGATAAAGGAAAATCTCTCCTCCTTAGAAACAAGAAAGAATAATAAAAAAACAAAAAACAAATCTGCTTCTGGATGAAGGACAAGATGTCTGGGCCAATCTCTCCTGGACAGAAGCAATGGCCTAGTCAAAGGCCCAGCCTCACCTGGACCCTGATTCTGCTCTCCTCTCTTATAGGGCCTACTTCTGTGCAGGTTGGAGAGATGAAACATGAAACTATCTGACAGGTAACAACTTTACCCTTGGGGTGTGTGTGTGTGTGTGGGGTGTGTGTGTGTGTGTGTGTGTGTGTGTGTGTGTGTGTGTCGGGGGGGGGGCATTTGGAGGTCAAAGCTGCCTGAGTCATGAGTGTTCATGAGAACGTGAGTGAACTGGAAACAAGGTGGCCTTAAGGGTTAGAGTAAAGCATAATTTCCTATGCCACCGTCTGATCAGGAGGTTGAGCTTGGTTCTGTTTGACCCCTTCAGGTTTGGTCCAAACCCAGTTAGACCCCTAACAGTTCTGACTGTCCGCTCCCCGGGTTTAGTGTTGACTCCAGAGGAGGCTTATGGCCGTAGGTCAGAACCTTTGCCGCTCGGGTCCAGCTGCTGCAGCTGAACAGCGCTGCATGGAAACTCCCCTTAACATTCTGTAGCTTTCAGATAAACCCTTTGTTTGAAGGGATTTTACTCCAATAAATCCTTCCTGCAGGAGCTGCGTCACATTCCAGAAACCAAAAGTCCAAAAGGTCTGTTCAGAATCCGATTCTCTGATTCCACTCTGCGATTAGGAAAGAACTTATTTCTGTTCTCCTGCAGGAAACAGAAAAAAATCTGATTTCTTCTGATAACATTTATGATCCAGTTTCAGTTTCAAATGTTTTTACCTTAGAGTAGCTGCTCCCATTGGGTATCATGCATCATTTTCACATTATTGTCATAAATTCCTCTAAATATAAGCTAAATATTAGCTTCAGTAAATGATCATAAATTATCCTAATGCAGTCCACCTTTATTAATGAGAATTTCCAATCTGCATTATTGCCCCCTGATGATTCCCTATAAGGCCACGACTTCCCCAGCTTGTTCATTCACAGAAATGGCTTTGAAGACAAAGAAGAAAAAGTTTGGGGACGGAGGTTCTGCTGACTGAGAGCTGAGGAGCAGAATTAAAGGACCAAGAAAAGTAAAGCAAGGAAATCAATCAAAGAACTGATGATGTGGTTGGACTGGTACAGAAGTAGAAATAAAATGATAATGAAAAAAAATCCCTTGATCTGAACCCAGTCAATAAAAACTACTGGTTGGGTACATGATGCAACATCTGATGTAAAGGATTAATATCAGTTCACCATCAATCAACCAACAACTTTCTGCTAAACCTTTTAATTCACACACAAACCTCTACTATTCACCTCCAGACCATGTCTGCCATCCCTTCATCCACTCTCTATCTCTATCATAGAGCTAAAAATGTTAACGTTGGAACTAATCTGATGAATTCAGACCCAAACATCTATCTTTAGTGTGAGAACAAAGCAAATGAGCTGCAATGGACGGAAATATATGAAGGTCTGACTGTTGGAGGAGCTTCAAGCAGCAACATGTTGCTGATCTTTCATCCATTGTCTATGGTGGCCGGGAGGTGCAAACCAACATTACAAAATCTAAAACACTTTTACAAGTTCCAAAATAAATGATCATTTCAGAAAACAAATTTACATAAAAAAAATAATAAAAATAAACAAAACACTTTTAAAAATTCGAAATTCAAAATTTTGGAATTTGGTTCAAAAGTAAGTTTGGTTGTGGCCGGTTTGTTGGAAGCATCTTGCTAACCAGTTAGCAACTTAGTGCTAGNGAGAGTTTAGTGTCGGAGGTCGTGGATGAGTCTCCTCCGTCATCCATTTTTTATTTAGAGGAGGAATGCGGGACGAAGAGCCGTACATGTTTGAGCCCTTGCCTCACAACGCTGCCAGTTCTGTTAGCTCTACGCCTGCTGAAGACACAGACGTCCATCCCCGTGAACACTGGGACGGAACTCAATGGGAAAGGAAATGATTCTGATTTCAATCGTTGTGTATATTAGTTGCGACATATGAATCAAGATTTTATGACCGAAAACATTTGATTGACAGATGACCATTGATATATGGCCGTATATAGGTGTTCAGGCTGACGTATAACTAACTGGCCCGAAAAAACAAAACAAAACAGATTTTAAGACAGGATTTTTTTTTATTTTTATAGAAATGTTCTAAATTTTGGCACAATATCATCTGATAGGATAACATTCATATACATGTATGATTTGACATTTAAATATGACTTCCCTACGACTTTGACTATATTGAATGTTTCTTTGTCTCCACCTCGAACCCAATGACTCCTCATTCTGTTGATCCAAACTAGTCTGCTAGCAGAACCAGATCACTGGGGGAGATGCTGCAGTCCTGCCAGCGGCCTTCAGGGAGCTAAACCTGGAAGATACAGGTTTGGCTAAAAGTAACACAGTGCTGCTTTAAACTGTTTACTGTGCATCTTTTCATTGTTGTGTAAATATTGCTGCCGGCACCCCTATGATCCACTAAATGGCCCCAGGACAGGGTGGTACCACCCCTGTTAGGAACCACTTTACCTGTTCCTGTTCTTTTGAACCCAGCCACAGGTTCTCTTCTGGGTTTAGTGGTGAGGAATGACCTCACTGTGGGGGAAGTATGGCAAAACATCTGAGGACATATGTTCCATTTTTTGACTAAAGAACCTTTATTCCAAAGGTTATGGCATTTTAAATATTTCATGATGAAACATGGTCTTATAGGGATCAGCCCACAGCATCACTCTTCCTCCACCATACATTGGTTTCACAGCAGACCCACTTGGTGATTCTGTCACTAAAAGCCTCTAATGCGTGAAAATCTCCCAGCTGTTTACATTTGTGACAGTTGGGCAGGGAAGACCTTTTACAGGGAACCAGATGTAGATGGTGTTGTCATGGTGATGTCAAAATCTCACCCTTATTTATCCTCTGACCCGGTATAATCAAAGTTACATTTTATTCCAACAAAACACAGACCAAGTTTTAGCCAATCAGAGAGGAGATCCCAGACTAGGGAAAGTCTTCATTAAACTTACAGATGATGCATTGATAAGAAAACTGCTTCAGATACATTTAATCAAAACATCAACTATTAATTTTAACATTGAATGAATGAGGCGTTTAAAGGCTTGTCTTTATCAGGTTAAAGTAACCAGATAACACAATATTAAACACGTTAATAATTACTGCATTATTCCATCCTGCTGAAGAACACAGAGGACACTGCTCACCTCTCCCTCTGTCTCCTGCTGGGCTACAGGTGGCAGGTGTCTCTGAGCCTCGCTGGCTTCATCCACAGGTTCGTGTCTCCGTGTTTCCAATGCAGAAGAACCCGCCCGTGTCCACAGAGTGAGTGAGGCAGCTTTAGAGAGCTTAGGTAGCATTAATGAGCCAGATAAGTAGGCCAGCAGGAGCCTTGGCTCCACCTGCTGCTGCAACTAGCAGCTGATTACCAGCTCAGCGCCGACTCCTTCACGCTGTCATTAAACACGTCCTGGAAGTGAAGTATTAGGGGAGGATTTTGGAGACTGGTGCTGCGGTCCTCCAGGATGGAGGGATTGTGGAAACTCTACATTTGTTGAATCTAGGAAAACATTCCTGCTCCATAGGGAGTATTGGCTCTAACTCTGAGCATATCACCATGGTAACAGACTCTTTTTGTTGTTTGTTTTTATCTCGTTCTGAAACTGCTTCTGAATTTTCCTCCACTACAGGAGAATGAAAACAAACAAGTTGTAGGGAAGCGGCTGTTCCAACTGTTTTTACGAATTCCCCCGAGTGGTGCCCGACTTTACATGAGGGAATAAAGTGAATATAATTGGTCGTTTATCAAGGGGCGGGGTTGTTGTGGTCGAAGGTTTGCAAAAATTTTGGTTGTGGCCTGTTTGTTGGAAGCATCTTGCTAACCAGTTAGCAACTTAGTGCTAGCAGGTTCCCAATCGGTCTCCGCCAGTCACGTGACTTTTCTTGCTA
>NW_015150855.1:505920-509189 GCF_000732505.1 Cyprinodon variegatus
TCCATTTTTTATTTAGAGGAGGAAAGCGGGGACGAAGATGTTGTGGAAGAGGACGTGGAAGAGGTTTGATGTAGAAGGCTTCTAGCCGTACATGTTTGAGCCCTTGCCTCGCAACGCTGCCAGTTCTGTTAGCTCTACGCCTGCTGAAGACACAGACGTCCATCCCCGTGAACACTGGGACGGAACTCAATGGGAAAGGAAAGGATTCTTATTTCTTATTTCAACCGTTGCGTATATTAGCTGCGACATATGAATCAAGATGCTATGATTGAAAAAAATTGATTGACAGATGACCGTTGATATATGATTGGCCGAATTTAGGTGTTCAGGATGACGTATAAATAACTGGCCTGCAGAAGATAACGGGGAAAAAACACCCACAGATTTTAAGACAGGGTTTTTTTTTTTATAGAAATCTTCTAAATTTTGGACAATATTATCTGATAAAGAGTACATTTACATACATGTTTAAGCCAGAATGATTTGACATTTTAATATATTTTCCTGATGACTTTAAAACAGCACGTCCACAATCAGCTGGAACACGATTCCATCTGAATGTTTGATTTCAAAACGCATCATAATGACATGACTCTAATTTAGAGGAGCCAATTTGCTCAGGTGTTCTAAACGGCACTGATCTGTCTTCAAAGACCTTTTTACAAACTGCTGCATTGAAAGAAGCACATCTGACTTCTTTTAGAACCAAACTCTGACTCTGTGACTGAGTAGGGGGTTTGTCTGGTTCTGATCACGTAGCTTCAGATGATTTTCTACAGGCTGCAGAGTCCAGTAGGACGATTTAGATCCTTGTCTATCTGGACCTACATAGCAGGTTTGATTCCACGGAAAAAGGACTGATGTGGTTTGAAAAAAAGCAGGAAAAACAACCTCCCAAATAATAACTAGAGAACTTCAGACTGAGCCTCAGTCTGAGACGGTTCTGTTTGGAGCAGCTTGCTTAAACCTTTATAGGGCAAGATACCGTTTTTGATCGCTTGCATACCCTTTAGAAATGGATCCCCCCCCATCAGTGAGGTCTAGAAGCACAATATCTATATCCAGCCATTCAGTAAAGACATTGCTACATGTCTGTACATCTTATTTTGGCATTTGACCAATTAGATTAACCTTTGAATTCTATATTACCTAATGTAAATTAAGTAAAAAAATACGTTAACAACTCAAGAAAGAAAAGGTAAAAAGTAAAGTCAAAACCTTAATTAGCGTAGTTAACAATTATATTTAAATTTATAAAATAAAAAATATAAGTGCCTCTAAGGCAGAGGTCACGGATTAGTGGATCGGGGACCAGATCCGGAGCCACCTGCTGGCTAATCCGGGCCCTACCTGATTTAAAACATTTATAAATTACCGCCTGTTGTGTCGACAGTGTCTAAATATCACTTGTTCCGCTTCTCCTGGTAATATGGTAAAGCCCTCTGGAGCGTCCAGCACCAGGCTGCACGTGATCCAAATGATCCAATGAGCTGCTGTCAGTCTGGGTTGCTGCTGCTGCTACTTTAAGCCGGGCGATGGAAAAGAAGGAGAAGATGATGAGAAAAAGAGAGCAGAGAAAGTGAGGACTGCTGGAAGAACTGTGGTGAACTGGTGAAAGAAAAGTGAAATGGCGTGATCAAAGATGATCCTACACATTTAGAGGATGTTTGGCTCAACCTGCTGCTGTGAAGCAGGATTCTCCACCATAAACAGAATCAAAAATAAACATGGATCCAGGCTCAGAATGAATACCTTGATATGTGCTTTAGAATGGCTTACTCTCCATTCAAACCAGGTTTAAAGCCTTGCAGGGCAGCATAAAGCCCACTGCCAACATTAAGACAAAAAAAAAAGAAAAACGGTCAGTTCAGGTGTTTTCTAAAATATGTGATCAGGAAATTGTCGATATGCAAAACTGAACAATTGTTGTTCTCTACTTCAAAAAACACTTTAGATTTTAAAATGGGAAAAATGTTATATATATTTTTTTAATTCTATGTATAACATGGATACATAAAAACCTGATTTTCTTTCAGTGATAAATTCTCTTTTAAGTAACAGATTATAATTAAAAATGTCTCCGGACCTTTACTGGTTGATGATTTTCTTTATTCATATTTTTTGAATGTTACAAAGGTCCTGGATTCCAGTAACATTATTGGCTTGAAATCTTGATTTTCAAAGAACTTCACTGAGTGCCCTATAAAGGGTTAAATTCAGATGTTATTTACTGCATTTCAGCCGTAGATGCAAACGTTGAGTAAAACCTGTCTTGTAAAGCGAAGTCATCATTGGAGCGGAAACTACCTGCTGGACCCTCTCAGGTGTGAATCCTGTGATGAACCCGTCTCCTCTGTCTCACCTTGGCCTGTAATGTCCAACAGAGCCGACTCCTCCACCCTCCTCCTGTAAGTCGTCTCCTCTACTGATACTTAAAGGTTAATTTGTCCAGATGACATTTCGCTGTATGAGCTCAGTCTTTGTTCAGCTGCTCTGACCTTTAGTCCTCCTCTGAGGACGGAGCCTCAGATTTTGCAGACGTCTGTTTCAGTCGCTTTGTTCTGCTGCTTACGGATCGGGACCAAGATCTTCCTCATGATCTGTTATTTCACCGAGGAACACAGTCTGAGAAAGTTCTGCAGACACTTTGAAAGAGAAGACAAGCAAACATATTTTAAGCCCCCCCTGCTTCTGTAGGTCCAGAAGTTCAGTCGGTTCTTGCTCATTCTTTACTCTGGGCCTTTATTCCTCTATATTTCTGACTTTCTTCCTTCGTTCCTGGTTTAATCTATTCATCCCTGAGTAATCCTGGTCCGTCAATTCGTACGTGGAAGATAAAACATGCCGTCTGCCCCTATGTCGTCAGGACTGGGACACCACAGGGCTGTGTTTTCAGTCCTCTCTTCTTCACAAAAAACAAGCATGGTGGTGAAGCTTAGTCTCATATCTTTCTGACACCGTGGGGCTTCAATAGCAAGCTCATCCTGACGGAGGTAAGAGTGGACACCTGGAGGACTTAACATGCTCCTGTCTGCATACAGATGGTGGAGTGGGTGAACATTTTCATCTCCTTTCACCACCTGGACTGAGACCAAGTATTTTGGTACAAAATACGGCTCCTCAGTTAAGACAATTGAAAGTCATTCCAAAAAAAGTAAAAAAAACATCAATCCACGGGTCTTTGTTTCCAAGTTTAAAGACGTTTCGCTTTTCAAAGGGTCGGACCCATTCGTCAGGTTCAGTTTGCATGTTTCTAAGCCAAAATAAAC
>NW_015150855.1:509482-514793 GCF_000732505.1 Cyprinodon variegatus
GCTCATCTTCTCTCTAACCTCTTGAGGACCAATGTGTATCTCAGTGTAAGTCTCTGGTATTGGAGCTTGTGCGTTAGTTTTCTCGTTACCAACAGGGTCGCCTCCTGAGACCCAGAGGACAGGGAGCCATAAGCCAGTTTCATCCTTCGCTCCTATTGTTTTATTTGTCTGCATCCAGCTAGATTTCATGATTCACAGATTTAAAAGCTACAAATCTCAGCAGCTTTGTTAAACATTCCAATTTCTGTTTGATCTGTTTTCATCACTTGTGTCTCAAGAACATTAACCAAAGTGAGAAGAACCAAACACATCCACACTGACATGTAAGCACTTTACCTCTAATCTAATCAGATATCATTAAACATCTGTCAGGTATTTGATGCCTCTGCTCTAAGAAATAGACTAATGCGCTAAAATGAGAGACAGTCTGAGTATAGAGGAGTAAGACTTGATGAAGAAGACTTCCGGAGCTTTTCAGGGTCATGTCCGGCAGCAAAGCAGCTTGTGAAAGACGTTCCTGAACTCCGTGTTGAAGACTGTGTAGATGATGGGGTTAACGGCGCTGTTTACATAACCCAGCCATGTGACCACAGAAATGAGGGTGGGACCGATGTCACAGGAGCGGCACAACACCTTGGTGACGTGGACTGTGAAGAAGGGCGTCCAGCAGGCCAGGAAGACACCTGAAAGGCAGACTGGTGTCAGTCTTAGAAGGACAAACAAGCAACAGAAAGGAAGAAAAATGCCTGTAATCACGATTCTTTGTAGACCACCAGTCTGTTTTAGGAGGATTAGGTGTGATTTTTTTTATTCTCCTTGGTGTGAAACTGTTACTGAGGAATTGAAGCAGCTTCCATGGAGAAGCAGTTTCTATTTTTAATGAAGCCACAGCGTGACTGCGCTACAGGAAAACCTGAAGGACATTTTGTGAAGAGAAGAAACTTCCTGCAGAGAGCGACTGATAAAACCTTAATTTATCTGATTAAACCTCAACTTATCTGATCAAACTTTAACTTGACTGATTTGCTTGAAACCAAGATTATTTTAGATTGATGCAGATGCAAAGAAATCTATTCTGTTGAAAACGTCAAAGGCCTTCCTCTCCGCAAATTACCGTAAAAAGAGACTGTTCACGTCAGTGGTGACTTTTCTAGCTAAAGAGAAGTTAATTATAACCAATAAAAGGAAATAGACGAACAGTGATCGGGGTTAGGGTTGATTATGTCTCATCGAGTGTCAGAGGTAGCACTGTTCTTGTTCTGATACTCACCCACAACGACTGGTAGGACCCTCATGGCCTTGCGTTCCCTCCCACTGACCCTGCTGGTCTTACTGGTCCTTCGTCCCCTCTTAATGGTGCTCCTTTTCCGGCCGTTCTCTCTACGGCTGCTTCCCTCCCTGGCCCCTGTGTTCTCGCCATTCGAGGCGCTGTCCATCTGAGTGGTCATTGGGTCGCTATCAGCTGCCATTGCTGTTCCGTCCTGGTTTCGCTCTGTAAGGGGGGCTGCACCAGGTGCTGTCGTGGGGAATGTGGACGGAGAGGTGGGGCTTAAAGGTGACACTGTGAATACAACCTTCCCTCTGCTGTCAGTACTTGCATCTTTCGCTCTACGCAGAGCTGAGCCAAGATGCAAAGAGAGACCTCTCCGTCCAACCCGGTGAGACCGCGGCCGGCTACGACTGCTCCAACGCCGCAGACCGCGGAACATCCAGTAATAGAGGAAGAGCATGACAGGACAAGGCACGAAGAACGAGCAGATGGACGAGTACACCACAAAGCGATCATCCTCCAGTTTGCACACCGTTGGGTCCCGGTTTGGCACCTGGTTCAGACCAAAGATGACAGGACTCGCCACACCCAGGGACAGCACCCAGGTTGCAGTGATCAGGGCCAGTTGTCGAACACTGAACTGGTTTCGGTTATATCTCAGGGGCACCACCACTGCGATGTACCTGCAATGTAACCAGACACATTGGAGGTTTGTTCTTAGACTTAGGATGATGTGGTTCAAACCCATAAAATACAAAATCATTGCTGCCAAAGATTCATCAGTTTTTTCTTTTTTAAGGGAAAAGTCCAGGTACTTTCAGAATACAAACTTCTGAAAGTACTTTACGTATAAAATTATTACATAATTTTCAATAAATGATCAGTGTTTTTAATTAAGAGTAATTTCATTTGAATGTGCTTTACTGGAGACATCCATATTTGTCAAAGAACACTACTGCCACCTACTGGTTAGTGACGTCACGGTGCGGTATCGACTTTTGAGCAAGTCTCAATGCTGTATCTGGTGTTTGTCACAATATGCTATTATCCATGATGGTGACGACCAGTGCACTATGTGAAGCAGAGAGTAACGGATTAATGACGTGTTTTTTTAGAGCAGGAATCCAGGTGGAAAAATGGTCCCAGCGTTCTCGCGTTACTATATTTGGGCAAAAATGGCCGCTCCCGGATTAGGTGATTGTGACGAAAACTCTTGTTTTTATTTTAGCTTTTTACTGGTTCGTGCTAAATTCATTAAATCACCATTGGTTATTCCTTGCTGACCAGACTTTTCCTTTAAAATTCCCTTCTTAATGTAATAAAATGCTTAATGAACAGTTCATATATTCTCTCTGCCTTTTATGTGTAGAAACATTTTCTCATTTGCAAAATGACTGCCTCTTCTCAGCAGTAAATATAGCCTGTCACCATCAGTACTAAAAATATATATCTGTAGTGTCAGTCGTGTTTGATTCACTGAAGTGTTTCATCAAATTTTCTTTACACCTAGGAAGTTGTTAATTGGGCTCTTTATCCCAGTCATACTGGAGACCAGGATGGAAATTGTTATCTCTACAATAGCTTCATCTCTAAAGAAACAGAATGACTAAGAAAATTGAATTTTTCTGCCTCTTGAACGATAAAGTGAGCCCTGAAGTAATGTCTTCAGGGACATTAAGACTGGGACAGTTAAATGAATTTTCAATTCTTGTTTTAGAGAGTGGTGATGAAGTTTTAATCACAGTGAGATAATAATATTAATGTAAATGTGATTGTTTCCATAGGGACTGGAAGTTTTAACGTTGATTGCTTCTGCCAGTGTGCTGCTAATGAAGGTGATCAGAAGCAGACATATGTGTAGTGATGTCAGGCTTCAAGCATCATCGAATACATTCAGTTCTAAACCAGAACCAGAAGACAGAAAGTGCTGTTATATTGGGATTTAGTTCAGGGTAGATACTGAGAGGCAGGTAGTATTTAGGATTTAATTTGGAGTTCAGAAAGAAAATCAGCACCACAGTTAGGAACCTCTTGAGAGAGAGTCAGGTTTGTGGCCCGGCAGGAAGGATAAGTGTGATTAAAAAAAAAAGCTACTAACCCTCTAAAGATTATGTCACTGAGACAGGTTTTAAGGGACCCCTTGATTCAAAGAGTCAGTTTTATTCAGAAGCTTCAGAAGCATCTCCTACAGGAATTCATTTTCAGTTAACTCCTGAAAAAGAGTTCTGCCCAGCAGAAAGGGTAGAACTCTGTGGTCAACAGAAACTTGGTTCAAGCATTGGAATCAGAAACAAGTGACAGCAACAGGCTTGAATTGATAGTCTGCACCCACAAACAATATAAAGCACAGGGAGGAGGATTCAGCTGACAAATTCAGGGGAAAAGCAGGGGTTGGAAATCAAGATGCAAAAACAAGCAAAGTGTCCATGAGATCTGAGGATAGGTTAATATCTAACGTGGGAAAGGCAGAACAAGGTAGTTAAGGAGGTAGAAAGAAGTTTGAGTTCAGAAAGGCAGGAGATCAACGCTGGACATTTATTCACTAAGGGCTTTCAATAATCTGGCAAAGCTTGTCAGCCAAAGGGCAGTATATAAAGCCAGGATCACAGGTGAGACCAATAATGTGTGATTAGGGTGAAGGCACAAAAGATGCAGATGAAAAACATTATTAAATTAAATGCAGCACAGAAAGGAGCAGAGGCCAGCAGGGGCAGTACAGACAAACAGAGCAGAATCAAGGCAATTTCCACAAGGGGTTTTCTACAGAACACCACCTATTCTAATAACATTGTCTATCATGCCATCTGTACATCTGTTGCCTGTTGTTTTAACAACATAGCAGTTAGCCATGATTAATTTACCATCATTTCCTGGACTCTTACATGAGACCTGTTAGTGGCTGTAGGTAGTATAACGGGCTGTTATACTGCCATATCATACTGCCGCAGAAGTGTGTCGCAGTGAGCCTGTAGCGGGTATGATGCAGACATTTTTGATTTAGACTAAATTTAGAAGTTTTGTCTGCGCTGTATTATTCCACGCCACAATGCAAGAGGGACAATCACAAACTAGCTGTGGGTCTAGATACGGCCGAGGCGGTGAGGAGGGGCGGGTAAATTTGTCCGACAACGGAGGGACATGAGGGCGAAAAAGAGCGGGGATCCAAGTGGAAAAAGGGTCCCAGCGTTCTCACGCACCTCACTGTTCTAGCTGATCCAACTTCACGAGTCGTTTTCCGCAATGTCGGTCATACAAACAAAACAAGCCGGTAAGATACTAAACAGGAAATACGCATAGTGTAGAGCAGATGTAGATTTGACCAATCAGAGGCCTCTTGTCGGCGGCACTGTCTGCGGTCACCTACAATTTGGGAGAGGTGCAGCAGAGTGTCTGCAGAAGGGGTGGGGACGTCCCTGCGTTTACTCCGACACCTACGCAGATGACCTAATTTTAAAGTATTAATCAGTGGTAGAGAGCTCTCCCACATTCTTCTGGTTGGTTGTGCACCATTAGGTATAATATATGTATTATTAGGTATATGTTGGATGCTTTTCCACTATCAAGCCACCGTAGGTCTAATCTGGACTTCATCAGGAGTGTTTTTTCTTTGAGGAAAGCTTGCCTTTGTGGGCTTTTCTGGTTTGCACAGCAAGCTCACAGGAGAAAAAGAACACTTTCATGCTCCAGAGTTTTTTCGGCAGGTTTTAACTGAATCACAACAGACTCTTTAACATAAAAAGTCAGATTTCCAGGTGATGAGTCCTTTAAAAAAGACTCAAAAGGATGTAAGGTTTCAGAGGTAGGACTTGACAAGAATTTTGACTCAGGACTTGAAGTATGACTCTAGATTTTTAAAACAATGACCTGGTCCTAAGCCTGGGATGAGATCCTGGACAAGGGACTGAAATGAGCTTCCTCAGTTGGATATCCTGCCTTAAAAAGTAGGTAAGAACTTCATTGGTCAGTGATTTGATTGAACAGAGCATCTAAGTTACTGCTACAGTAGTAACCATACAAAATACCCCCACCTTCCTTGATGGG
>NW_015150855.1:515086-516841 GCF_000732505.1 Cyprinodon variegatus
CGATGAGAAAAGAAAATCGGCGGATAGACAAAGGTTGTATGAAGGTAATGGTGACTTACCGATCCACACTGATGGCACAGAGGTTTAGGATGGAGGCAGTGCACAGCATCACATCCATGGTCATCAGAGCATCACAAATGGAGGTGCTCAGGGTCCAGATTCCTCCTAGGAACTGTACACACATCAATTCACTGTCACTGCGTCTTATAAAAAAGACAGACCTCCACTGGTTCCACATAAAACACCTGACTGACCTCCGAGTAGACGTAGAGAGGCAGCACGAGCACAGCCAGCAGCAGGTCAGCTACCGCTAGGCTGATGATGAAGTAATTGGTGGCGGTCTTCAGTGAGCGCTCGGTGAGCACGCTCAGACATACCAGGATGTTCCCCAGGATGATGACAAGGATCAAGACGATGCCAAGCACCAAGGCCAGGTAATTGTAGCCCATCAGGCTGGTGTCACCTGGGGAGCCGCTGGGCGTCACATTTTCCATTATGGAGAGTTTAGCTGCAGGTTTTGTCCTGGACTTAACATCTGAAAAACACTGAGTTAGTATGGGGAGGTTTATAAGGGGAGAATACATTCAACAGTGTGTATGAAGGAAAGTGTTCACCTCGCTGGTACGGCGGTCAGGTGAGGACTCAGGTCAGTTTCAGGCCCAGAGGTTGGACATACTCCATCAGATCGTTTTAGGTGCTCTTTTCTCACCATCATGGGTCTGCCAGTGGTTTGGTTCTGTCTGTCAGCCAAGGGTGGAAATAAGGTTTATTGTTACTCCACTAACCTTCCTTCTCCAGAGTCAGACCTCCAGGGTCACGGCTAGAAACTAGTGTTGCACCAATGCCATTTTTTGGCCCCGATACCTGGCTGTGCAATATTGGCCGATACCATCTGTTTTAAATTGGTATGTGTGTGTGTGTCTATATATGAAGAACTGCATACTAGTTGGATGTAAAATAATTGCCATCATGGCTTTTTGAAGCTGCTGCCTGCCTTTGTGAAGCTGGAAAAAAAAGACTAAAACAAAGTGAATCCAGTAGAACGTTTTATTGCCTACCTGGAATGCGTGACAATAGTTGAATAAGCTTTTGGCTCTAAAAATGATATCGGTGCCCTATTTGTTGGTACTCCACGATACCGATACCACCATTTTAGTGCTAGATCGGGGCCCTGCCCGATACTGGTATCGGTATCGGTGCAACAGTACTAGAAACTATAGAAACATTAATGACCCTCAAACCGCAGCCAGAGACATAAATCCAGTGGAATTACAGATGTTTTTTTAACTAGTTTGGATCAAAGTTCAGCCGTCGTGCAGATAGACTCACTTTTGACCCCGGATACCCAGCAACAATTTCCTCTTTTCATCCTCAGTTCTGTTTGCATGTCCTGTTTTTGGTAAAAGTTTAGTTTCAAAAGAAAGCCAACACCACAGCTGCTGTGGTGTTGAAAAAAGCAAATGGAATATAGAAACGAGAAAGGTATTATGCCTTGCCTGATTTTTTTTAATGCATTTTACAGAAAAGAAACCTTTTGGGAATTACAGAGGTTTAATCAAAGACATCTCTATGTGTCCTGCCTTTAGAGGAAAAGTCTGGTCAGCAAGGAATAATCAGTTGGTCATTATTTATACCTATAACTAACACGTTCACAATGATTTAATAAATTCAGCATTAATCAGTAAAAAGATGAAAATAATAATTTTCGTTGCGATCACTGAGTCTGGTAGCGACCATTTTTGCACAAATATAGTA
>NW_015150855.1:517215-522497 GCF_000732505.1 Cyprinodon variegatus
GATACCGCACCGTGACGTCACAAACCAGTAGGTGGCAGTAGTGTTCTTTGACAAACATGGATGCCTCCAGTAAAGCACATTCAAACGAAAATTACTCTTAATTACTATTTATTCTTATAATTTATTGAACAGTATGTAATAATTTCCTTATTAAAGTACTTTCAGAAGTTTGTATTCTAAATATGACCGGAATTTTCCTTTAACATGACCTACAAAAGTAGAGGTTTCTTCAGTTTTTACTTCCGAAAAGTTCAGCTTTAAGTCATTCTACTTTTCAAACAATGGTGACTATTCTGATATTTTTGTGGTTCTGAATCAGTAAATCTTTGCTAGATTGAGGTGAAACTTGTACATTTGGACCCTGAGAGATCTCTGCTTGGAGCAGATGTGCTGGTCGTTGGGTTTGCAGCGACCTGGAGAGCCTCTTTCTTTTGTGATTTACAAAAAAAATGTATTCAACTGTATTTGCCTGTGTTTAATGTTTAAATGAATAGTTTATTTTAGCTTTAAGCCAAGATTCTGATATATCTGTGGATATTACATATGTCTATGTTAAAGTATGGAAGCTTTCAGGAACGAGCCTATGAAGGAAAGAAAGTGAAACTCACTGGGGCTCTAGAAGTTAAAGGTCATGACCCTGTAGGGCTGTTTGGAATGGGATGAAGGAGGTAAATGTGAGTCCATTTGTCCAACAGCTAAAGCTTGGTCCAATCTGAGTCAGTAACAGAACAAGTTGACCTTCAGGGCAGAGAAGGAACTCCAGCTTTAGACACGGTGGCTCCTTCCTATCCTGCCCCTGTAACTGAACCATCAGCCCCATCAAACTGAAACAAAGTGTGACTTCATCCCATCTACACCCAGCATCACACTGTCCTCATCAGCAGAGGGTCTGTCTCCATGGAGCCCTGAGGGAGCAGATGGCATGCTGGGAGACATTAATGTCAGGAAGGCTGCAGCAGAGGCTCTCCTCTGATGGAACAGATGGACGGAGGTGTTTCAGAAAAGAGCTGATTGTTCATCTCCAGCCTCCTCTTTCATCCCAGCAGGAGGAAGACGCTCACTCAGAACTTCACCACTGTGTGTTCACCAGGACCCAGAAAAGCCCTCATCATTATCAGAAATAAAACAAACTACAGGATGCAGCAGGAAAAAATCTCTGATCCCTTCAAACATCAATTGCACATCAGAAACAGGATCAAATGATCAGTTACTGGTTTAACTGGCTGCTTTCCGCCTGCAGTGGGAGCAGCTGTCAGATGCTCCAGATGTTTGCTGGAAGAATGAAGCGTCATCAAGCAGTTATTGCAGCCAGGCTCTCTGATGGAAGGAAGCTGGATCATGGTTTGGGTTCAGATCATGGCCTCTAAGGGAAGACGAAGATAAAGGAAAACTACATTCTGGGGACCTGGATGAGGAAGAGGAGTGTACAGCTGCTGGACAACCATCCGTCCTCATCTGTTCCTGGTATTTTGTCAGATGAGCATATACCGGTCAGACCAGCATACCCATAGTCACTACCTGTTTATCCCTTCAGTTTATCCCTGTTTATTCCTTCAGTTTATCCCTTTAATTTTGTATGAAAAATAAACTTTAAACTACCCCAACGGGCGTGTATCCCTTTGGTCATGTACAAAAAAACTATTAAATTACGTATTTTTGGTTTTTTTTTTAAGCGTATGGCGATCTGACCTTGAATAGTTTTTTTTTTGTACATGACTAAAGGGATACATGCCCGTCGAGGTAGTTTAAAGTCCATTTTTCGTAGAAAACCAAAGGGATAAACGCCATTCTGACGTCTTGCGCATGCGTATTGGCTATGGGTATGCTGACCTGACGGGGTATGCTGACCTGACAGAACACCGGCACAGAACACAGCAGAATTTAGGATCCCGTCCACAAAGATTCCTCCTTTAACTGAAACTGTCAGAGGTATTTGAAGGAAGAAAGACCAAGATCTGATGCTATTCACAACATGGCGTCCTGCAGGTCGCCATTACTGACAGAGATGTAAGGGATGAAATAAGGATCCATTGGAACTGATCAACTATCATTCAAAGGAAGGCGGTGTGAGGGGCCGCTGGGTCCGACAGGTTCAGGTTCGGGTGGACTCCTCAAAGAAGAGAGACTTTCACAGGGGGCCGACATGTTTGGTCAGAAACCATAGATACAAGGAGGACGTGGGTCTATATTAATCAGAGCGTGTCACCATGGAAGCAGATGGAAGGGGTGGAGCCTCAAAAGGCGTAAAGCTGCAAAAAATTATTATGAAAGCTAATAGAAATCCCTTAGAATTAAGGTTATTGTGGAGGATTTTTTAAGAGACTCACCACTTTAAAAGAAAATGTGCATGCGAGAGCGTGCACGAGCCCATTTCTCCTCATGCACGCCCTGTTTAAAATGTGCTGTTCTCATACAGCAGGGACTATATAGTTGACTTTATAGTGAACTCTGTTAACTGTCTGTTTTGACAGATGATCAATGCTTTTTGCTGTCATTTAACTCCTCCTTCACTGCGCCATCTTTGTTATTAGTCACCAATGTCGGGTAGCAACAGCCAATGGCAACAGTGGACCACTGTGGCAGAAAATCCCATAATGCTTTGCAAGGAGAGTTCTCAGTGCAAAGCATTCCGGGATTTATTCTGAGGCCTTTCTTTTCTTTTCATTTGCTTAGATATTTTTTTCGAATGACCCTCGGCCCTTTTTAAAGAACCGTGGTGAGAAAGGTGAGCTTCAATGACTGTCTGAAACCGTAGCTTCCCAACAGATATTCGTCTGAAAGTGTGCATGCGCAGAAAAAGACAGCTAACGTGACGGGCACGTAGGACGGATCTACGTAAACATCACCAGAATGATTGATAATTAGGAGGATCACTTATTGAGATGATCCACCCGGAAATAAAAGACCATCCTCTGTACCTTTAAATATATTTTCTCTTAATTTGAGATCTAATGATGGAATCCGGATTCTCACACTTGAAATAAGATCAAGCAATATTTTGCATCAGAAATAAGATAATAACGTTTTTTTCTTTTTTTAAACAAAAATCATCTTTTTATTTTGTGAATTGTTTCATCTACCTGCTGAAAATAAGGTGAAATCAACATATTTTTTAAAAATAGACTTAGATTTTAGCTTTTGCAGTGTGGTCTGACCTGAGTCACCGTCTCTCGTATGGAGCAACAGGAAGTGACATAAAGGAGCAATGAGGTCATCAGGTTATGATGTTCTGAGGTAACATGACAAAGAGGAGAGTTTGTTTTTTTAAATCATTAATCTTTTCATTATCACAAATTAGTTTAGCACATCTGTCACATCTGCTGCTCTGTAATCTGTTGAAGAGATGAGCTCCACAGCTGGGTGGAGGTCATCCTTTCACAATAAAAGCCTCCTGGTCTGCTTCTGAAAGGGCATGGTTTGGTTCAGTGTCGCCCTGAGAGGCTTTTTCTGACTCATCCAGCAGGACGAGCTCATTAAAAACAGCTGGAAGCCAAACGGGTTGAGCAAAGGAAAAAAGGTTCTGTAGCCGTGTTGAGCAGACATGGTCCAGTTACAGTTCAGAACCCCCTCCCAAACCTAAAACCTAACACCACGTCCGGTTTGTAAAGCAGGTGTGTGTTCCTGAGGGTCATTTCAGTTTAAATAGAAAGCTGCAGCAGAACCAGTAAAGGAGATGTATCATCAGTTTGGAGAACGTTACGCAGGTTCCTTCCTTCTTTCTACATCAGTTTCTCCTCCTCTCTAAGCTAAGATCAGGAAGAAGATCCAGAAAAATGTGGATGGTCAGATGTTTGAGTGGTTCTGAAGCCAAGGCAGAACCAGGTCAGGGTGAGGTTGGGGATTTACTGGTCCGGTTCTGTTCTGGAGGTCTGACAGCTGCATTCCAAACATGGATCATCTGATGATGTTGATCCATCTGCAGACGACGTAGCAGGATGACAGAGCTCCAATCAGAACCTTCCATCCATGAGTCTCCAGACTCCTCCTCTAGAACCGTCCTGGACCGTCCTCACTCAGGAAACTGCTGCAGGAACCAGAACTTTATTTCCTTTCTCTGCACATCTTCTAAATTCCCTAATAAGGGCTCATGAAGGTTGCAAATATTTCCCCGGATGATGCGTAGTTCGGTATCTTCTGGTTTTAGGAACATGGCCGCCGAAAGAGTCTCTGCATCAAAAACAGGATTTCCTAGAGAGAACTGGTGGGACCAGCGTACCTTTAGAACAACGGATGGATCAGAAAGGAAGAACTTTACAGCTCGATGATACAAAAATGGAACCGTTTGGAACCAATGAGAAGGATGGAGGTGGCAGCATCATGCTGCGGGTCTGGAGCATTGCAGAAAAGAGATAATGAGGTAGGAGGTCCTCCACCAGAACAGCAGCTTGTTGTTCCAGCAGAACATCAACAAAGAGAAAAATATTAACTGGTTTCAGTGGGTCCATGAAGTTCCATGAAGCTCCATGGAGCTTCATGGAACTTCACGGAGCTTAATAGACTTCATGGACCTTCATGGAGCTCCATGGAGCTTCATGGGGCTTCATGGAGCTTCATGGAGCTTTGTGGTCCACAATGTTCCACGAAGCTCCATGAACCCCAATGAAGGTCCATGAAGGTCCATGAAGCCCAATGAAGGTCCATGAAGGTCCATGAATGTCCATGAAGCTCCATGAAGCTCCATTAAGGTTCATGAATCCCCATGAATGTCCAAGAAACTCCATGAAGGTCCATGAAGTCTATGAAGCTCCGTGAAGTTCCATGAAGCTCCATGAAGGTTCATGAAGTCTATGAAGCTCCTCGAAGGTCTATGAAGCTCCATGAAGGTTCATGAAGCTCCATGAATGTCCAAGAAGCTCCATTAAGGTCCATTAAGGTCTATGAAGCTCAATGAAGGTTCATGAAGCTCCATGAATGTCCAAGAAGCTCCGTTAAGGTCCATGAAGCTCCATGAAGGTCCATGAAGCTCCATGAATGTCCATGAAGCTTCATGAAGGTTCATGAAGTCTATGAAGCTCCTCGAAGGTCTATGTAGCTATATGAAGGTCCATGAAGCTCCATGAAGTTCCATGAAGCTCCATGATGGGTCCATGAAGGTCCATGAAGGTCTATGAAGCGTCATGAAGGTCCATGAAGCTCCATGAAGGTGCATGAAGCTCCATGATGGGTCCATGAAGGTCTATGAAGCGTCATGAAGGTCCATGAAGCTCCATGATGGGTCCATGAAGCTCCATGATGGGTCCATGAAGGTTTATGAAGCTCCATGAAGGTCCATGAAGCTCCAT
>NW_015150855.1:524333-525563 GCF_000732505.1 Cyprinodon variegatus
TGATCATTTTGTTTTTCAGCGTTTGTTCCATAAACCTGCTGCCATGTTGGTTCAGTGGTTGGTCCAGGTTGGACCTCACTAACAGAACCCAGGCCCGTCTCTGCATCTTATCCTCAGATCTCCTGTTTCCACCCACCACTGTCTGGTTTCCACCAGTTAATCCAGGATCTTTGGACCTTCTGCTGTCAACTTTGCTGCTTATCAGCAGATCTTCTGATGCAGGAACTGGAAGTTCTGGTTCTGGTACCGTGGCTGCAGTGTTTTTGTTTGGATTATGAGTGAAAATCAACCTTTCCTACAAACCCCTGTTTAGATCAAACTGACTTCAGATGTTTTTCCAGCACCAAACGAGGGAAGAATAAAAGTCTAACTCACGGTTTTAGAGGCTCCTCTCCAGCAGGTAGTCTGCTCCTTCTTCTTGTTCCTCTGGTTTTATCTCTGCACTCTCATATATCCATTTTGTGCTCCGTCCTCCTCCCTTCACCTCCTCATCTGGACTCCTGCTGCCCTCATGATCTTCCTCCCTCACTGCTCCTCCACCTGTAGCTCCTCCTGCACGCGTCCTCTTCCCATCTCATCTGAAAAACTTTCTTGCTCCCACCTATAAAAAAAGATTCATCACCCAGCGCCTCCTCCTCCTCCTCTCTCCCTCTCTCATTATTGCTGCGCTGTGATTGGCTGGCAGCCAGCCCCCTCTCTTCATCATTCTGTGTAGTCTTCCTCGCCTGCTGCCTCTCGCCTATCATGAGTGAAGTTCTGTGGGTTATTGGTTAGATCACATGTGGATTTAGAGCCCTTTTTCTCTGAATTAAGGGGACCGCTGGGATTAAAGGGAGGTGTTGGTGGGGAGATGCAGAGTAGCTCTTAGCAGTCATTGTTGCCATTTGAGGAATCAGGGATGATTTCGGAATTTATCATGAAGGCTTGCCTTCTAAATCATCTCCAACTTCTCTAGTTTCAAGGGAATGTGGATTTTTTGGGTAGTTAAGTTAATAAAATGTTGCTAAATTAAATCCTCGGTCTGAAAAAAAAGATTAATATTCTCGAAACTCTTCGGATGTAACACATTTATTAAAAAAATCAACCCGAGAATCTGAACCCTGCCAAGTAGGTTAATAAAATCAATGGTTTTATGTTTCGTTACCTTAAGATATACACTCACCGGCCACTTTATTAGGTACCCCATGCTAGTAACGGGTTGGACCCCCTTTTGCCTTCAGAACTGCCTCA
>NW_015150855.1:526289-532083 GCF_000732505.1 Cyprinodon variegatus
CTGCAGGAGATTGTCTTGACCATGTCTACATGCCTAAATGCACTGAGTTGCCGCCATGTGATTGGCTGCTTAGAAATTAGGTGTTAACGAGCAGTTGGACAGGTGTACCTAATAAAGTGGCCGGTGAGTGTACATGTTCATTGAACTGAATACTTTGTCATATAAACTTAGGGCCCTGTCACACCTTGGCGATTTTTCCAGCGTATGCCTGACGTCCCAGAATCGCCTAAAACGCTGGCATACGCTGAACTTTCTATGTATTTTTTCTATTTTAGGCGTATACATAGAGTATTCACAAGGAATCAATAGCTTATGTTCAACAATAGCCTAACTTATGCATAACACACAGCAGTGACATGTCAAGTTATGAACACGTTCCTCATAGTTTCTGGATAAGCTAGACACCACTACTTAGAGTAACTTACACTTAAAGTATGTCAACGATCAGATAACTTAACTGTAACTTATGCCCCACGTATAACATACGCTGGCATATATCTGGAAATTTTGAGCATGCTCAAAATATCTCGAAATACTTGCCGTATGTTGAAGTATGTCAGCGTGCTTTAGTGTGTTTCAGCGTACTTCAGCAAGCTCATAACTTATACAAAACCAGATTGCCAGATTTTTTTTCATTTCTCAGTCCTACGCTGGTCTAAATGGCCACGGTGTGACAAGGGCTTTAGAAAGAGAAAATAAATCATAAAATTTCAGGGCGCCTCCATTGTGAACTATATTATGGCATTATTCACAGCACTTATTTAAGATGAGTATAAAGAACAAGTTGATAAGAACTGAATTCTGTTCTCTTAAAGTTTTTCATTAAACTTAATTTTGTGTTTTAAAGTGTGGCGGACGGATCGGACAAACAGTGGATCAAAAAGCCATCCTTCACCCGGCTCAATGAGCTTGGACTTCACTCAGGTCAGGGATTATCGGTGAGCGCCTGGTGGTCCGGTTCCTCCTCATGGGAACCAGCCTGAAGGAGTGGTGCCAGGCCCCCTCATGGGCCAACCCCCTGCAGAGGCTGGATGATGCACACAGATAGGAGGCTGGGTATGATCAGATCATCATACAGTAGTAGAAATTACTGGCAGGTATAACACCCGACTGGCTTGGGGCCCCATTGAAGGCTTTGGACAGCCCTGTAAAAAAACAAATCAAACAGGCAGTGGAAGCCTGTAGCTCCTTCATCTTCATCTGAAGGTTCAGAGGAGCCACAAAGCTGTAGGACCTCAGCAGCTTCTGCAAAAGGTTGATCATCAACCATCTCCTCCCTCTGGAGTTCGATGGCAGCTGGGTGGAGCCTATCATCATGTCTAGAAGCTCTTTGTGTCATAAAACAGTACAAAAGGACCCAGTATTCAAGGCGAGTCAGACAATGGGAAGATTGAAAACGGTTAATGACAGAACATAAAACATAACAGAAACGCAGGCTGCTGAGGATAATCGGACCGCAGCATTCTGGTTTAACAGTTCAGTCCAACTACCTTTGAATAGATACAATCCAGCCAATAGGCTGCCAACCAGACGCGTGTGCGCCGCCCAGTGTGTCCCAGATGCTGCAGCCCCAGAGAACATGCAGGAAGCAGGATCCAAGGTAGGGGGAAAACAGATCAGGCAGAAACAGTACAGGAATCCAGGAGTTCTGAGGTTCTGATCCAAGCAGTAACAGAAGGATCCAGGCTTCCAGGAATCCTCAGAGCGTGAAGGCAGGTTTAGATGCAGACGGGTCCAGAAGCGTGCCCAGATAGACACGCACAGGATAAGATGGGCAGGCTAAGTGGTAGAGAGGAACATAAACAAGACGTGATTCCAGGGTAAATGCAGAACTTTAAACTGGTCTCCACCTTGGAGCCAGGCTTACAGGAATTAAACCTGACCTCCCCAGCGTTCAGAGCCAAAACCCTGAGAGCTCAGCGGAGAAGAGCCGGGACACAACCAGGAGGCAATTAAAGAGAGAGCTGTTCTAAACTAAATTTCTTTTTGATTTACACGTGTGTAAACAAAATGACAAATAAATCGGTTTAAGTCTAAGTCTAAACCCTGTCAATCCTCTGGCCTTCCAGAGTCAGGACATGAACCAGAAACTTAACTAAAACTCGTGAAACAAACATGAAAAACTGAGGCAAATAAACTGAGAATACACAAAATGATCTGGCCCCGATAGCTGGGCTCAATGGTATACATAGCAGAGGAAGCAGGTGAGTAAGATAAATGATAATTAGAGAGCGGGGAGGGAACAGCAGGTGACTACAGTGAGTAATCAGAGAAGCTAGAGGATCCGCCTCTGTGACTTCTTTAGCACTTTAACTCTGATGTTCAATCAGAGACTAAGCAGAAGCTCTGAGAGGAGCAAAGCCTCAGCTCATGGAGACTCACTTCCTGCTTTCAGGAGGTTGATGTCTTCATGCGTGGCGGTGTAACGTTTCCATCTGAGATCACCTGAGAGACGAAGTGACCCGTGCTCAGGCTGCTGAGGACGAAGACATCATTGTCTCATAATGAGGCCTGAGAGACGATGAGGACGCTGCTCATGTTAATGAGTGGTGAGTTATTAGCATTTGAGAGAGGAAGCAGCAGAAACGCTCTTTTATCCTCACTCACGCTGCTGGAGCTGCTGCTGGACGTTGGTTTCATCTATTATTCATGAGCAAAGTGCATCCGCAGAAGAAAACATCTGACTCCAGCTGTGTTCAAAATGTGTCAAAGACGCTGGAACACTTTAATTAAACTCCCGCTGCTCCCCTAAACAACCTGAGGCCTTGGTTTGAATGAGCCATTGTCGGGTGATGCTGGAGGCACGAGTGCACGACTAATGAGAATCACCAAGACCCGCTCACACATTTCATTTGTTTCCTAATGGAGGGCAGATTTATTCCTCTTAGCTGCAGCATCGGCCGCTGAATCTAAAGGTTTATAGTAAAAAGCAAGAGGGGGAAACCATCAGGTTAGGATGAGCTGAAGGGTTAGAGATGGATTACCGCTTAGAGGGAGCATTTCCACTGGATTTACTGGTGGAGCCACACAAACCCCTGACAGCACTGGGTCTGCTAAATCAAACAGTCTTACACATGCTGCTTTACTAGCAAATTCTAACCTGGTTTAATAACTTAAATATAAATAATAACCCTCTATTTCATCAGGAAAACATTAAATTTAATATCTGAGGAGCAGAGAAATAGACATCCTGCAAATGTTAACTCTGCTGCCTACTAGTGGTGCTAAATGTAATTACAGGAAGAAAAAACCCAGTTTCTACTAATGGCTCAGAGTCAGACATCCATTGATATGTATTAGTATAATAATATGTATAATTTCGCGCTCTCGTTCTCTTTCCTGATCTTTGCTGTGGTAGTTTTCTTTCTCGTTGATGTCTACTAATTTATTTTCACCGTCCCTTTATAGCAATGTGGACACAGCGTTTCATTATGATTGGCTGCTAGTATAAATAGATTTTTTCTTTTAACGAATATGACTTCCTCCATGCCTCTTTCAATCCATCGGTCCGCTCTGTCCATAATCTGAAAATTATGGACTTTAAAGGTGTCTCCTTTGTTCTTGAGCTGAATCTTGCCCAGAGTTCATTCACAATGGAGTTCATTGTGTCGTTTTTCTTTGCTTTCACCAGTAATGGAGTCTGTTCAGTCCTCAATAGACTGGATCGCAGAAAAAACTCCGCTCAGCTTTGGGTGTTCTGCCTTTAGGATGAACCAGTTTTTTACTCAGTTTGCTGCTGGGTTTGAAATTCAGCAGTTTGTCGGGTTTAGAGAAAATCCTCCTGATGTTAACTGTCATAAAGGTTTGGATTGATCCAGCCTATAGTGATCAGCCCACTTTACTAAGAAAAGGGGAAGATTATTTCCCTTTTGTTCAGGACCAGTGGCGGTTCTAAACTAACCTGACTCCGCCAGATGGATTTGCTCCGCATATCCATCTGGAAACCTTCCGTTGAAGTAAATTTGGGAAGGGGCGAAAATACTGGTTAGCTGATTGGCCTATGTTGGTGATAGACGGGCAAATAAACCAATCAGATCAACGAAGCATATGACGTACTAACAGAGCGACGACGAAGAGGAGCCAATTGATAGATCAAACTCTTGCCGAAACCAGTCGGGAGAAGAGCAAAAACATCTTTTCCTCTGAGAAAAGCCTCCAGAGCAGTGTTTTGCTCTTCTTTCAGTGAAGAAATACTCTGTAATTCCGATAAAACTTGTTCGATAGCCACGCTAACGCTAGTTTCATCGGCTGAAGCCGCCATGTTCTTTAGACTGAACTGTCGCGCTTCTCGTTGCGTCACACCTCAACCCGCCTCAAAGCCAACGCTGATTGGACGTTCGTTTGGTGAACGGCTCCAAATTTTCTTTAACGGAGAGTCTCCAAACTGATCTGCGAGTGAAACCTTGAAAGCTCGCGAGATCAGGATGGTCTCATGAGGCTAGTTCTAAACCAAATGTAGCAGGGGGCCAGGAGGGGGCCAGCATGTTTTCACGGGGGCACAGAAAAGCATGAAATAAAAAACAGGGCAAGGGATTCAAATATATTAAGATAGCTGCATCAATTACAATTTCTATTGAATTAGGTTAAATTAAAAATTCTATGTCTTATTAGGTCACTATAATTCATAATTTAGGAATTTTACATATTTCTGACTACATTTAAGTTAGATTAAATTATTTTCTATAAAATCTGTGTTAGAACTCAAGGAAAACTGATAAATTCAGTATTTCCAAATTGAGAAAACATTTAGCAGATGAAAACTGGGATCCACTGAAGCTATCACCTTATTGTTTTTAGATAATTAGTAAATGAAATAGATCCAAATAACCTATCAGTAACCATGTCTGTTCCAGTGGATATCATCATTAGAGTTTCTTTGACTATTATGGCTTCAGTGCAGGGGCCATAACAGGGGCCAGCACATGATCTACAGGGGCAGTGGCCCCCATTGGCCCCTGTCTAGAACCACCCATGTTCCGGACTGAAAGACACTCATCATATATCTGGAATAAAAATTTGGAAAGCCTCTCTTTAAATTAATTTGTTTTGATTGATTTTAATTAGTAATTGTCCTAAATGCTGATGCTGCTTATCCACTGCTAACAACTTATTAATAAAGCAGGAGTAAATCTAGTTTTTTAATAAGTTGAATTGAAAAAAAAGATGACTCAAAAAGCTGAATTTTTCGAGTTTTATAATGAGTTCTGTGGTGTAAATGAATAGGTTTAGGGTTACAGCAGGCCCAGACTTTCTTTCTTTTCAAAGTCTGCCGGTGCTGCAGCCTATCAGAGAGACAGACCAGGCCACTCAGGCCAGTAGCATGAGAGGAGGGAAAGACAATTGGCTTATTTCAATTAACACCCACCCCAACAGTCTGCATCAACCACACAGACAGCAGCGGGTGGAGGAAGGGGGGTGTGACGTGTGTCTGGTGCCCGCTGCTGTGGTGTGTGTAGGAAGCAATGGACTCAGTCTTTGAAGGTGATAAAAGCGAGAAGAAAGGCGGTGCAGAGAGAGAGAGAGAGACGAAAAAAAGAAAGGCTCTGGAGGAGGATGTGTCCAAATGTAGGAAAGTAACAGATTTATTCAAATCCCCCACCCATGGTGCCTTTAAAAAAATGTTGGTGTTAAAATTTAAAACACAGTATGACGTCCAGAGAACCCAAAGGTATCTAGACATTGAAAAGAAGAATGTTTCCACAGACTGCCACTCTGGGTCCCCGAGCAAAAGACCCTGAACCCCACACTGCTCCCCGGGAGCCTCACAATGGCAGCCCACTGCTCCCCCAAGGGG
>NW_015150855.1:535719-537794 GCF_000732505.1 Cyprinodon variegatus
ATGTTGGCTACATATTACGGGTTTCTTTATAGCCAGAAGTTCAATGGTAAATCCTCCCTCTTCAAGTTGGCAATCCAATGACGAACCCGTCCGTGGAGGATCAGGAATCGGAAAGGTGGAATAACTAATCTTTTTAGCTTTTAACCGATGTATTCCAGCATCCAGCTGCCATTAAGTGTGTTTACACTTAATTTGAGCAGGTAAATAAGATAATCTGCCAATGGAATTAGTATCTTTACTCTTAAAATAAGATAATTAGATAATATACACTTGAAATAAGACAAAGCGATTGTTTTTTTTTTGTTATTTTAAATGTAAATTGTCTTCTTCCATTGGCAAAGTGTCGCACTTACCTCCTCAATTCAAGAAAAAATGCACTTAATTTGAGCAAAAATGACTTATTCAGATTTCCATTTTTTGCAATGTATTCTTTGCTGACCAGACTTTTCCTTTAAAATGACTGCATTAATGTCTATAAAGCAATGTTTAAAATGTAATTTCTTTGCAGTATGTATGAAATAGGATCATAGCTGCAATCTTTCATTTGCAAAGATCAGCATGAAATAAACCTGCTGTTATCGGGTAGTTTTCCTCATATTGGAAAAAAACATTCTAGAAAAAGGTGAAAATGTCTTAAATTAAATTAAACATATTTACCCTCAATTTCTGTAGGTAAATGAGATAGTTTGTCAATAGAACGAGTATTTTTACTTGGCAAAATGTCTCTTTTACCTCCTAAACTCCAAGAACAAATGGAGTTTGTTTAAGAAAAAAATCACTTATCTAGATTTTGATTTTTTCCAGTGCAGCTTCAGTGTTTGGTGTGAGAAGTTGTGTGACCATTAGTGGACGGGTCAGAACAATAGCTTATGACTGACAGCACACACACACACACACCGGCATGGTCTTTTTCCTTCTGATGTTTCTGTTGCTTGGTAACTGAACCCGCCTGGGGGGTGGGGGGACTGATGCTGCAGGGAATCTTCTTTCCCCTTTATATTTAAAGCTCTTTCTGCTCTTTCCTGTTTGGAAACTGTTTCTCCAGTGATTCTGTTTCCTTTACATTTCAGCCGTTTGCTGTTTTTCACCTGAACAAATTGCAGGATTTATTTAGACCTCCTGTGTTTAGGATGTAGCTTTTGGTGAGCGTGAGGATAAAGATGAGCTAACAGTAGCAAACGGTTAAAATCTCATTTTGTATTCCCATCATGACCTGCGTGTGTGAAGCAAACAGTGACGTCACTCAGCATCACGGCGGAGCGGGTGCTGAGGGGAAATATAGGACACGGAGAGGAGGAAGGAAGAGGAGGTCTGCAGCAGCAGGGAGAGAAGCAGACGGCAGCAGCTCTTTATCAGGTACGTCTTCTCTCTCTGTGCTCCTGCAGCTGCTCCTCATCATGCATGATAATGTTTTGGTCGGAGCTCAGAGGAAGGTCACAGCTCTGTCTGCAGGCCCACTGCTTCCTCACTAAAGGACAAGTTCAACATTTCCTGCTTCTCCAGCTCTCTGTTTACCATCCCTCTCATTTACATTTTGATCTCAATAGAAAACTTTAAAAATCTAATAAAAACAGAGGCTATGCTAGAGGAATCTGTTGACTGTGTGTCTTGGAGTTCTCTGCTCCTTTGAGGATTTTTTAATCGGTTAATATGACTTTAAAGTTATCCAGATCAACTTCTAGAGCAGTCTGGATCTAAGAGACCTAACTGAGCCAGGTTCTGGTTCTGCTGAAGATTTCTCCCTGTTACAAGGGAGTTTTTCCTCTCTACTGTCGTTACAAGCATGCTTGGTGTGAGGGATTGCTGAAGAGAATAATTCAATGCAATCGACTAGTTTTCCTTAGATAGAAAACTTTGAACCAATCTGACTGGATGATCTGGTTGAATTGTCTTGAGATGTTGTGCTGTGAATATGATAAATAGAAATAAACTGATTGAATTGATCAGACTTTAGATTTTATTCTGTTGTAAAACAAGAGAAGAAAAATGTAAACAATCATCTTGTCCAATTTAAGATCATCCATCCATCCATCCATCCATCCATCCATCCATCCATCCATCCATCCATCCATCCA
>NW_015150855.1:540549-549113 GCF_000732505.1 Cyprinodon variegatus
AAATCCATCTGTATGTTATTTCCATGACATCTTCACAGAGGTGTCAAGTAACGAAGTACAAATACTTCATTACTGTACTTAAGTACAGTTTAGGTATCTATACTTTACTCCATTACTTATTTTTCTTCCTTCTTCTGACATCTACTCATAACATTTTCACACAAGTATCTCTACTTTCTATTCCTTACATTTTTAAAACAAATGTGACTTGTTACTCTTGGCTTCCGTTTAATGTTTATAAATATTTATTTCACGTCTTGTGCTCTATCCAATGCAGATCATTGGCTCCACCCACATCTAGTGAAAACTAGTGTGATTGGATGAGTCATATAACGCAAACACTCATTGGTTAGCTAAAGGAAATCATTAGAAGCAAGCAGGTGTTCTTCAAACTGCTAACGTGAATTGTCTATGCCATGCTACAATGATGGATTCAGAAAAAGATGCTGAAATGTCTGAAAGATCGGACACAGGCGAGAGCGTATCGGGAGATGGAGACCAACAAGACCTCCCTCATCCTTGGCCCTATCTCAAAGAATTTATAGAAATAGTCAAAAAATTTAGCTTTCAGTTCATATAGCGTTTTTTTTTAAAAGGTTACTTTATACTTTTATACTTTCAGTAGTTTTTGGAACACATACTTTTTCACTTTTACTTGAGTAAAAAGGTAAATTTGATACTTCAACTTTTACCAGAGTGTTTTTAAACTGCAGTATCTATACTTCTGCTTAAGTAACAAATGTGTGTATTTTTGACACCACTGCTACTCAACACTCTTCCTTTGCCACTTAGGGGTTCCCAGTACTTAGATAAAAAGGGTTTTAGATCATTGGGAGGCTCAAAGATGGCAGTTTAACCTTTTAAACCTTTGATCTGAGTCCAGGAAAAGGGCTCTTAGAGAGACATTGTTTAACTAATATGTTTTTAGTAGGAAAAATCAAGCATTGCTTTCATAAACATGTCTTGTAATGCATAAAAAGTGTTTCCATAGCTTAGGGTTAGCTGCACCGATACCGATACCTGTATCGGCCCCAATCCAGCACTAAAATGGTGGTATTGGTATCGGCAAGTACCAACAAATAGGGCACGGATACCATTTTGAGAGCCAAAAGTTTATTCAACTATTGTCACCCACTCCAGGTAGGCAATAAAAAGTTCTACTGGATTCACTTTGTTTTAGTCTTTTTCCTGCTTCACAAAGGTAGGCAGCAGCTTGACAAATAAGCCATGATGGCAATTATTTTACATCCAAGTAGTATGCAGTTCTTCATATATATACACACACATTAATTTTAAACAGATAGTATCGGTATCGGCCAATACTGCACAGCCAGGTATCGGTATTGGGGTAGAAAAATGGCATCGGCGCAACACTAGTTGGAATGAGTCAATTATAAGCGCATAGGTGATCGTGCACCCAATGGCAGACACATCTTTGATTACGGTAGCCCACAGGAAACAAACTTTTTAGCTTTAGCCGTTTTTAAAACCTGAATTTAAAACAAGTCATGATGACTGTAGATGTGCCTTTAAAATGGAGAACCACTCAAATTGTCAGCCCAGCCATGGAAGAGAAAGTAACCAAGAAAAGAAAAAATATTAGCGGGAGTGGTGGCCTAGTAGTTAGGGCATTGAACTTGGAATCCAGAGGTTAGGAGTTCGAGCTCCACTCCCACAGACTGCCACTCTGGGTCCCTGAGCAAGACCCATAAACCCAGACTGCTCCCCGGGTGCCACACAGTGGCAGCCCACTGCTCCCCAAGGGGATGGGTCAAATGCAGTGGTGAATTTCTCAAATGTGATGTTAATAATGTGCAATAACAAAAAAAAGCAATACCCTGGAGAAAAATAGGAAATAACGATTTATTTCCTAAAAAAACGAAATCGGGGTAGCTTTCATTCCGATTTAGTGAAGAGAGCGTGGATTTGGTGCATGCGATAGAATTGACAGAATTAACAAGGACTACAGGATGGGTGTCGGAGCATCTTTAGGAACAACTGAGCAACAGACTGGTTGCCTCCAGTTTAAGCCTGTCTTGTGTGTAAATTGTGTTTTCTACCAGCAGAGGGAGCCATAGCAAAGAACCTTCTTTACTCCAAAACATGTTGGCACCTTCTTGTTTGTCTGTCTGCAGACGAGCTGTGTGAGCTGAAGGAGGACAAGCCCGTCATGTTGGCTGACACTCTGACGGCCAAGGAGAGGGAGTCCATGGAGGAGAAGGAGGAGACCGAAGAGGAGGAGAAAGGGCAGCAGGAGGAAGACATGAAGTCAAAGGAGAGGGAGTCAGAGGATGAAGATCAGGGAGACATGATGGGGGAAGAGGAGGAGCTGGAGGAGCTGAGAGGTCAGGTGTTGCAGCTGGTTCTGGAGTTGGACGAGACCCGTGAGGTTTCACAGAGGCATGAGGAGAGCTTCATGGAGCTGCAGGGTGAGGAGCTGCAGGACTGGTTGTTAGGTGTTCAAGGTCCAGCAGTGACCCAGAGTTAATGTGTGATTGATGTCCTCCAAAGGTCTGCTGGACGAGGAGCGGCTGGCGAGTGCTCATCAGGCAGAGAGCTTCACCCGGCAGATCCAGAGGCTGCAAGGTCCAAACATTCACATCCCAGGAGAAAAAGAGACACACATGACAAACACTGACCTCAAACTGTCTGTAGAAATGTCCTCAGATGGACTAAACCCAGGTTCTAGATGGAATCCACCACCAAGTTCTGACCTGTCCAAACTTTGCTCTGATCAAACTGGAAATCTGCTTTTGTTTGGCTTAGATTTAAAACTCTACCTGTTTGACTCTTGCAGCTCAGCTCCACTCAGTCCAAGAGGAGATGAGCAGCCTGGAGGAGGAGAAGGAGAGTGAGCTGGAGGAGGTTCAGCAGGAGCTGCGCTCTGCCCAGGAGGAGGTGCTGATGCTGCAGCAGGCGGCCGAGGAGGCAGCGGCAGAGAGGGAGAACGACATCGCCTCCCTGCAGGAGGAGCTGTGCCGCCTGAGGGTGGAGCTGAAGCGTCTGCGAGACACCACCGCCGAGTATGAGCTGGAGATTACCACGCTGAGAGCAGAGATGAGCATGAAGAGCCGTGGCATGGAGGCGCCAGGTAACCCGGCAACAGCATCAATGGGTCTGTCCGAGGAGAAAAACTGAACTCATCAGTTTGGTCTCTGCTGGGTGTGTCCAGGTGAGGTGACTCAGCTGCAAGAAGAGTTAATTTCTCTGACAGACCAGCGTCAGATCCTGAGCAGCAGCAACAAAGAGCTCAGCAACCAACTGGAGCAACTGCAACGAGACGTGTGAGTGGTTCCCATCCAGAGTCCAGAGGAACCAGAACTCCTGGGGCCTCGTGCGTGAAGGAGAGTGCAGGGCTGGTTATACTCCCGTAGCAGTGTGTCGCAGTGAGCTTGTCGCAGATATTTTTGATCTATGCCCAATATTGAAGCGTGGTCTGCGCTATGTTATTCCACGCCACAATGCGAGAGGGACAACCACGAACTAGCTGTGGGTCTAGATACGGCCAAGGCGGTAAGGAAGTGGAAAAACGCAAAGGACAAGTTTGTGTGACAACGGAGGGACATGAGGGCGAAAAAGAGCGGGCATCCAGGTGGAGAAAGGGCCCCAGCGTTCTCGCGCACCTCGCTCTTCTAGCTGGTTAAACTTCATGAGACGTTTTACAAAATGGCGGTCATATAAACAAAACAAGCTGGTAAGGTACCAAACAGGAAAGACGCATAGAGTAGAGCAGATGTAGATTTGACCAATCAGAAGCTTCTTGTCTGCGGTCATCTACACTTTTGGAGAGGAGAAGCAGTGTTTCTGCGGAAGGGGCGGGGCATATCTGCGTTCACTGCGACACACACACAGACGACCTGGTTTCTGAGTATAAACCAGCCTTAACAGTTGGTGGTGGGGATGAACGTCGACACCAGTGGCGCAAAGAAACAGTCAGATTAGACCACGCTTTACCCTCAGACATCCAGATTTTCATTCCTTCCAGCACAGCCAAGACTTCCATCACTAAACATTAACACAGCTATTAACAGACAAGCGTGGTCATCTCCACCCTTTCCACCTGATTAATCATCACATCCGACTTGTCTGGAATAAATCTTATTATTCTTCACCTTTTTCTACTACAAAATGCTCCTATGTGCACAGACTGATACACATCTAAACCCTAACTGAAGGGATATTTACAATATCAGACTGAAGCTGCTTCCATCATTTATTAGCTGTGTTACTCTGTCGTATGAGGATTGATTGGATTCACTTTCACTCTTCAGATTTAAATCTTTAAAGCTCAAACTCTTGGAGAAACATCAGCTTCCGTTTAAATTGATTAAATGGAGCCCATTTTCACTTTATAAGTTCCGTTTTGTTGCTTTTTAGCTCCTTATTGTGGATTTTAAAGTTTTGTTGCTGATTCACATTTTTTGATTCTGTTTTAATACATCCAGAATTTTATGTAAAACGTTGCGTTGCAGATTATTTTCTACGTGAACTCACTTTACACACGAGGCCCCAGTATATTTAGACGTTAACACAATTTGAAACTCTGATTTCGGTTCCTGTGAGCGGTGAAACAGGTTCTGCACTGCAAAAACAATCTAAACATGAGTAAAAATCTCCTAAATTGAGTTTGTTTTCCCTCAGTGAACTCAGTTAATCCTTCCAGGGGGAGAAGGCCAGGTATCCAGTTACACAGGAAGGCTTCCTGGCGAAAGGCAAATACAAAAAACAATATTAGAATCAGAGAAACAAAGACTCAGTTAGACTCAGCTAATCTCAGCTTGGCTAGAGTACCCAAAACTGGCAAACACTCTGGCGTCGAGTTAGTGACAGCCCACTGCTGAAATACTCCTCCGGATAATGATCCAACGAGCCGCAGGTGTTCAGGGAGGCCCAACGAGGCAGGGGCACGACCTGGTGGTAGAGAGAGAAAAACACACAAACAACCCACACAAACTGGATTCCTAACATAAAATAAGTATAAAATAAGATAATTAGATATTATGCACTTGAAATAAGAGACAGCAGTAGCTTTTTCTTATTTTAAATGTAAATTGCCTTATTCCATTGGCAAAGTGTATCACTTGACTGCTTAATTCAAGAGAAAATGCTCTTATTTTAAGAAAAATCTACTTACTTAGATTTCAATTTTTGCATTGTGTGCATTACATTTGGGTATAGACAGCTGAATTCTAACAGCTTTATCACCATATGTTCAGGTGTGATGACACATACCTGGAAGTCAGAGCTGAGGGTCAAACTGAAGAGAAGGAGCAGCTACAGGCCGAGCCGTACATCACTCTGTCCCAGTCCGTACCCAAACTGCAGAATCCAGAGTCCTCAGAGGTCCAGGAAGAGATCAGGATCCTGAGGGGCCAGCTGAGGCAGGCTGAGGAAATGGCCCAGAAGGTCCAGCAGGAGGTAGCTGACTTAAAGCTCCTGGGTCATAGTTTCTGTTTTACTTGGTTGTCAAACTCAACGTGATTGTACTCTGGGATGTTTTCTGTGTTTGTCAGTGTGAAGGTCTGAGGATGGAGCTGGAGGAGCTGCAGCGTCTGTTTGAACTCAGCCAGCAGGAGCGAGCAGCTCTGGAGCTCCAGCTGCAGAGCTGCAAGGCAGAGCTCCAGAAACTGATGGGAAAAAAATCGCAGGTAAGAGATCAGAGGGGCCGGGTTGTCCTACAAACAATCAGCTGGGGGTTTTACTAAGAAGAAGTAGTTGGTGAGGAACATCTGATCCCATTCCAGGTAAGAGTTGGGAGAAACCTGGAAGCCGGGGACCTTGTTGAGATTCCTGTGCTTCTCACCATGACTGCTCTCCACCTCTGTGCATGCTGGCTGCAGGTCTGCTCATACAGCAGATCTTCTGAACTTTCTGTTGCAAGCCGCTTAATGTTATTTTAGAGAACCTTTATTTTCTCCATCTGTCTGATTCAAAGTCTGCTTCACATGGTAGCTGAAAAATAAAGCAGCTTACAGCCTCCTCAGGATCAGGTCTCTGTCTTAGCTGGAAACGTGCAGAGCTTTGGTTTGAACCCTGAACACGGCAGCCAGAAGAAGCAGGTCGAAGCAGCAGCCCTCCGGCTGACTCAGGTACAGTTGCAGCCTGTTTCAGCAGCTCCAATACAAAACTAGTTTATTCCTTTACTTCACATTTATGCTGCGTTATCAGCGCTTCAGGATCTTAGAGTTCAGCTTGGCAGATGATGACAACCTGAATGTATCTGGCTGAAAAATTCAAAGGTGAGCATCATTTCTAAGCTGGAACATCTGCTGCGTCTGAAGCTGTTCTTTGACTCTAACCTTGATGAAACCAGCTTCCTGTCACAGTCTGATTCACCACAGTGATGATTCATTACTGCAGAAACTTCTCTGGAGAATAGGAAGCAGATTAGATCAGGGCCTTAACTGTGACTTACTTTGGAAGGATACCATTTTTTTTCCTAAATCAGGACTCAAAGCAGTTTGCAGTTCATCTTTATTACATCTGTATTGATTTTAATTATATGTAAATCAGTGGCGGCTGCTGCTTTCTTAATCAGGAGAGGCTCAGTGGTGTTATTAAATCCAAATGCACTCTGGAATAATAAACTCTAGAATCCACAGCAACAGTTCAGCACCAGTAGACTGCTCTGACTGAATGATCACATTTGGACTCATGAGGAAAACCTCCTCGCTGTTTGGCCACTGTCAGTCAGAAATCCTTCAGTATGTCGGCCAATCAGCATCGAACAGCCAGCTTCAGACTAGGCGCCTTTTGAGCATCAAAGTATCTGATTCAAATGCAAAATGGGTGGAAGGCCACTGATCTCTATTAATTCACTGGATAGCCGATAGACCGAAAGAACTGAAGTCACTTGCCGCCATCTTGATACTCCCTGATAGGCTGATTGCATCAACTCATTGACTCTTCAGCGATCCCTCACACCAAGCGTGCTTGTAGCGACAGTGAAGAGAAAAACTCCTTTTAATCATGAATAAATACGATCAGTGGGGTATTTATAAGAGCGAGGACACGATCACGAAACGCAAGACATGACTAAAAAAATCATCTCTAACCACTGACCTCTGAGATGACAAGACCCCAGGACATCAGCCAAGATGTCGCACTGAAAGTAAAAACTAAAAGTCAATGATCTGGCCCCCATAGCTGGGCTGAGCCGTATATAAAGCAGCAGGAGCAGGTGGATAGAATGAATGATAATTAACAACCAGGCAGAGTTAGGCAGGTGAGTGAAATGAGCAAATAGGTAAGCTGGACGCAGCTTAAGAGGTTTAGCCCCCCTTGTATTTAATAAGAAACTGCCACTGATGTAAGACAAGATATGTGTTTTCATAATAAAGGACACATATCATTTTTTTTTTATTCTTCCTGTTTCCTCTTTAAGTCATTCAGTTGTCTGTAGAAAATTTAACTGCAATGCTTTTGTCTGAATCTGTCGCTACTGTAGCCATTCATTTTTAACATACCTTCCTCAGCAACTTGTTCTTATTCTTAATATTAACATATTTGTAGTTTTATAGCAGAGATACAATAATCTTGCAGCGCAAAAACCTTTTATTCCAGAAATCTTATAATAGATTTCAACAACCGAAGGCTTTTCCATTCAGCATCAAGTGGCCATTTTCTTAAAAAAACAGAGTTTTCTCTTGTAGGGCTAAATTATTTTTACAGTTAGCCGAATAAAAAAAAGAAAAGTTATTTATTTTCAGCGAAGTTGACATTAATTGTGATATAGCTGTTTGTTTTTAGTAAAATCCAGCATTCAGTACTGGGAGAAACTTTACGCTGTTAGTAGCATTTTAAATTAGGGGTTCTGGTTCTGGTTGCTGTTGTGAGAGTTTACCAGATTATGAATATATTAAATAACCAGAAGTGGAAGTTATAGTTAATTAATAGGTCATCAAGGGTAAAACTAATTAACTATTATCAGCTGAATGATTATAGCTGTAATTTGCTTACTAACCATTTTTTTTAGCCTCTTACCGAAAAGGTTGGACTCCTTAATCCGGCTGCTAAAAATTCCGTTGTCTTTCACCAATTTAGTAATTTAGGCTATGGTTATCAGCAACGTTATTAATCACCAAACAACTAAATGTGTCTCTGTTCATTCAGATGCTACTGAAAGAAGAGGGAATCAAACCTGAGTGATAAATCGTTCACAGTGTAAAATAAACACAAAAGATTGCGAGTTAAAGAGATATAGAGATGGATATAGATATATTAACTCTTCTCTGTCTCTGCTGCAGCAGGCTACAGGGAACACTGCGTTCAAATCGGTTTGAATTGCAGGAAGAATAAAAACTCTGGGTTCAGCTTCTTCTGAATCGCAGCAAAAGCAGTCTGACTCGGACCAATGAACGCAGACTTCTCCAGAGGGATTTGGTCACTACTTAGCCTAGTCGTCAGCTGGAAGCGCTTTAGCATCTAGCTTTTATTAGTCGAGGTGACTACCGGCAAAATAGGAAGTTGAACAGGAAGTAACGTCTTTTAAAACCTCCGCCAGAGGGGTTTGTCTTCAGAGGGGAGTAATTCCAGTTACATCAGAGATCCCAACATTGCTCTCA
>NW_015150855.1:552158-552399 GCF_000732505.1 Cyprinodon variegatus
TGCTCTCAGAGGAACGTTGACACTTGGCTCCATAAAGTCCATTAACTCATAAAGCCTTCCCCATCTACCGTGCTAGTTACTAACATTTCTTTTTTATCATGTAACAAATGTTTTTTCATAATGCCCTCCACCTTCCTATCATCAAATCCTCGCCTTTAGAGCACAGCAGAGACGTTATGCAGCACCGCCATGCAGCACGGCTAAATCTGGCGTTACTTCTATTGCTAATAATGAGCAGCTG